>NW_019718627.1:941760-988044 GCF_002891405.2 Cryptotermes secundus | reverse complement strand
GGTCGCTCGGTCGGTATAGTTCGCTTGCGGACTAAAGCCATGGAGTTTGTTTTTTATTTGTTATTATTATCCTCCAGCCCTTTGTTTGGCCTTGGCCGCTTCTTCAGTTCCTTGATCCTATACTCATTCGATAGGTCTCCTTGGACGGGGGATCAGACGGTCGCAAGCCCTCCACCTATACGAAGAAGAACACAAACGCAGAATAAACGCACACAATACAGATGTTCGTGCCTTGAGTGGAATTCGAACCCACGATCCAAGCGCTCGAGCGAACGAAGACAGTTCATGCCTTAAACCGCGCCACCACTGTGATCTGCAGAGGATATCTTAATCTCTGTTAAATCACTCGGCATGTATGTTGTGCAGTGCTTGATATAAATCCTTCCCTGTCGTAATATCAACCTCGCCTTGATGTTGCACAACCTGATTATTAGAACCAGGCTGTTAGAGCGAGTCATGCATAGCTGTATAGCCACTGCGACTGCTGGGGAAGATATATCAGTTCCTAATGCAAGGAACGGGGCAGTCATGATTCCATATCGTGTGGAGGAAATTCCACTACATAATTTACTATATTAAACACGCGGATACATTTCGTGTCCTGGGAGTACAGTCTTCGTATAGTGCACAGTGGGACCCGTGACGAAAATAACGGGTTCTAGTTCGGATGATTGGATTTATTAGCACCCAGTTACGAGTTCTCTTAATTACTATTAATACAGCCCTATCGCTGATTACACACTTTACATTTCACGGTTGCATACACACTGGGATTGTCAGTTTCCGCTAGTCGTCTCCTAGCAACGGATCTCAGCAGGAATGAAATTACACTTTCTTGTTTCAGTACAGATTTCCATTACGTCTGTTCTGTATTTTATCCTGTCTACACGTGAGTTTGTGAGTTACATAGAAGTTTTTTTTCCCCCAAAGGATACAGTAATTCAACAGGATACGTTATCTGACGATAAATTTCGCGAACTCATCGCTGTAAAAGTGCTGCATACATCACTGCTGAATATCACTGTGATCGCCTTCAAAGTACTCCCCTTGGGAAGCTATGCATCGATGCCAGTGCCTAGTCCACCCCTCAGAACAGTTTTGGAACTGGTTTTGTGGAATGGCCTTCAGAACTACCGATGTATTACTCCTGATGACATCAATGTCGTGAAATTGCCTTCCTTTCTTTTATCTGCGGGAACAGAAAAAAGTCAATGAGGGGCTAGATCCGGTGAATAGGGTGGGTGTTCCGGTACATTTATTTGTTTACTAGCTAAAACCTCCTTCACAGAGAGTGCCGTGTGAGCATGTGCATTGTCGTGATGTAAGATCCATGAGTTCGCGTTGTTTCCGTCTAACTTTTTCATGCAGTCTTTTCAGTACTACAGCTGTGAAACGCTGATATGCCAGCCTCACCAAACCATACTGAGGCCTCTGTCCACTTCTGCCACGGCAAGTACAAGGTGGCGAGTTCGCGAACTTTATTGTCAGACCTCGTATTCATTTCGTTCCCAACCATACACTTTTCTTTCTTACATGATATTAGGTTTGCTCTGTTTTGTGCGTAATTTATATTGTATTGAAAATGAATATTTTATGTAATTCCGGTTTTCAGAATTTTATATTAGAAGACCGCAATAAATAATTACTGTTCTGTGAATCGGAATTACGATTATATTGGAAATTTATAATGTGCAGTGATACATTCTCAGCATATTACGAAACTATGAAAAGCTTGTGGCTCAGAACTTTGTAAATATATTGTAACGTGTACTATAGCTAGGGAACGGCTCGGGAAACACATTCCCCAAGTAGGACATTCAACTATAGAACTTGGTTTACTAGGGTTTTGATACACGCAGTGTGACTTCAACTTATTGAAAGCCGGTATCCGCGGCAACGAACCATTCAAAGGACAGTAAGGGCTAAGAACGCAATAACTGTGGGGCTGAAAGAGATGACTTCTGTACAGCTCGCCGAAACATAGCAGGAGAGCTTGCCAGGCGTGACTTCCGGAATTACGGAGTTGCACTTTGCTTCGTGCAGATTTCAATCACCGAATTCGTGCAAAGAGGATCCACATGTTGAAGTGTTGACGACTTTACATATTAGTGTGCCAGTAATCTTTCGAAGTGTTATAATTATTTGTAGTTACTAACTTTTGAGTGTCCAATAAATCGATTCATGTAATCCAGAACCCATTAATTATTAGCCACGTAACCAGGCTACGTGATAATAAATATATAGTTTATACGTCTCAATGTGAACTCGTTTACTGAACTCGCTATGCAGGTCTGTATACAGACCAGGCTCCTCAAAGGGTAACACTCGAAGCTTTTATTTGGCAGGAAGGGGGTGCTCGATTAGAATCTCGCAGGGAAACTGGTTATCTTGGATGATGTTCCTCGTGGTTTCTCTCAGTACCTCCAGGCCAAATCCGGGATAGTCTCCCAATTATGTCACTACCACATTCTTGCCCAGTATTTGCAATTCAGTATTCAGTAATCATCCCTCAGTTCGACGCTGTACAGACTGAGGTACTGACAGCATCTTAAAATTTACCATAAATCAGTAGGTGTACATTGTTCTTGATGTGACTGTACTGAGGATATAGGTGATCACTTTGAAAGTCTATACTCATATAATTCTGAATTGATGGGAGGTTATTCTTTTATCAGCTTGTATTTTATTATTTATTGGTGTGAAACATAGTCTCTCACCTTAATGAAAGGTCATTAGATTGGAAGTGTTTCGAGAACAGGGTGCTGAAGAGGGTGTTTATACCGACGTGAAGGAAGAAGCCCATTCTTCAAAAATGTTTGTAGGATGCTCGGAACAGACTATATAGACTATAAAATGGATGAGAGAGACGGTGAATGCTTACAGAAGTTTGGACGGAAGACCTGAAGGGAATATATCAGTTCGGAAAAATATACGTAAGTGGGTGGATAATATTAAAGTGGTTCTTACAGGAATATACCAATATTTTACCAATGTGTACTAGGTTCATGTGACCCAATATAAGTACAGATGGCAGGCTTATGTAAACGCTGTAATTATGCTTTGGGTTTCATGGAAATAGACAGTTTCGTGCTCTGTTTGAGCGATTATAACTTCTCAAAAGCAATTCAGCTGCGTGAAGTTAATTCTTGGTATAAATGTCTTTGATGTGGGAATACTGGATGGAATGAGATATTGATAATTTGTAAACTCAAACAGTTTATTCACGGTAAACACTAAGTTATATACTCAGTGATAGCAATGCGGCGTATTTCACAGTACTTGGCTTCAGCTTTTAATATAAGCAATGTCAAATGAAATGATTTCTAAAGGCATTTTGTGGTTTATGTGTAATTTGGAAAAAATACGAGGAGAAAAAAAGGTTAAATTTCAAATTAACCGTGAAGGCTCTGGAAAGTAATTTAGCAATCGTGCAGTAAAATCCACATCTTCTAATGAAAACATTCTGAAGACTCATTAAATATTTGAAGCCGCAGTAGTTAAAGCATCTTAATTTTCCAGGCCTCGCGACTTTTCTTGTCGTTGCTTCTAATTCATCTGAGGCGTAGGTGTGTAATTCAGTTTCACTTTCTGACTACGACAGATCACATATAAAGCGAAATAAGGGTCCCAGTAGAAGACAGAAGGGAACAGAATAAGTAAGCCTTCACAAGGAAACCTGACAGTGAGTGTCATTTCGTTATGTAGAAAGTAAAATCTGTCCATGTAACAGGCCTTGGAGGCCCATAGGGCTGTGAGACGTCGAGGCTCCCACATTTTCTCTAGATAGTTGGCTCACAGATGGCGGTGAGGTTGTCAGCCTTACGCGACGGCCGCCCTTTACCCACCAGGGAGATTCCTGGTACTCATTTCTGCTAGAGGTTGAGGCGACCCCAGGGCCATAGTGCGGCTGGAAAGATTGTCACATGAAAAAATCCACCTCATCCGGACTCGAGCCCGTGAGCTTCCGTTTTGTAGCATAGTTCCTCAACCAAGTACACTACATATAGGCTATAGTTACATTAACATAAGCGGCCTCCGTAGTCTAGGGGTAACGTTCCCACCTCATGACTCAAGGTACGCGGGTTCAAACCTGGCGGAGGTCGTGGAATTGTAAAGGGCGGTAAAATTCAGGAAACAAGTTTTCCGGAAGTGACTTTAAGCCGTGGGTCCCGTGTCGTAGCTTTACGGCACGTAAAAGAACCTAATGTCCCAAGGGGACCACTGAGCCAAATTGATCGGACATTTCCCGCCCAACAGTAGTCTCTAACGCCTCTGATAGATGGGGGAATTATCTTGTCTTCAAGATAATTCCTCGGCACGGACCCCACGGGAAACGCTTTCTTGTGTTGTCAAGAATTGCGTGTTTACCGGCCCGTTATATGGCAGTGGGTATATGCAGGCCATATAGAAAACACCTCTTCCTCTATTGTATTTACAGCAAGTTGCATAACAACGGAAGTTACCCGATTTTATCGGTATATTTGTTGCCGCGGGAATGTGTTACCCAGTCTTTGCCAAGAAAAGAGTCTGCATGTCACATTATGAAACTAAACAACTGATAATGCCAGCGTAACGGTAAGTCTCTAGACTCGTACTGGATATGTCCTTGGTTCGAATCTCGCCCGCGACATGGACTCTCGAAACTGATCATCTTCGTGGTTTTGCTCAGACATTCGAGGCAAATGAAGATATAGTATGTCAAATTTTCCCATGGTCATTTTCTTCCACAACCATCGCAATTTACTGTGCACTGATAATTCGAATCTATATCGCCTTGAGTTATTCATAGCTTAACTAAACAAGCGTTTAGCAATTAAGCGAAAAATGAATATATAAATAAACTCTTATATAGGTATAAGTAAATCAGTAAGTAAAAAATGAAGTAAGCAAGACCTCTACTCTGAACACAGAGATCTGTGTCTGTCTGTCCGTCCGTCCGTCCGTCCGTGGCTCTACAGCCCTCTGTTGGTCCTTGGCCGCTTTCTCAGTTTCTTAACCCTACATACAGTCGGTAGGACACTTTAGTTGGGGGATCAGTCCATCTCAAGGCCGTTACCTACACTCAGAATAACACAAAGCCTTGAGTGGGATTCGAACCAAAGATCCCAGCGTTCGAGGGAGCGAAGACAGTTCATTCCTTAGACCGCACGGCCACTGTGATCGGCTCACAGAGATGTATGGGCATGTATTATTCTTAATATCGAAATGTTAGTATCACCACAATTTGTTTTGTGGAGTGGGAGGTTATGTAATCGTGTATATTCTCATTTTATGGGGCATTGAAATGTAATTGAAAAGAGTTTATTGCTGAATATGAAGCTTGCGTTGATGGCAGCGTAGACTTCTCAGGCTCTCGTCTGCTGTGACTAATGTTGGTTTTCATTATTACGTCCTGCCCTCTCCCCTTTTTAATATAATTATTAAGTAGAAGTGGGAGCAAACCCAGCATCCGCGTTGGTCGTTGCGAACTGTACATCCCCTTTAATTCCTATAAACCTGCAATACTCGGAAGGTCTGCGGTGAAACGTACTTACACGTGAAGGCAGGGGCTCTCGGTGTACCTTAATTGGATTCATTTCCACGGTGTCTGTTATTGTTTATTCCATTACAATGACATCCATCAACAGTCATGACTGTTACTCGCTTCCCCGCAAACGCTCCTCTGTTTCTTACACCGTCCTCAGTGCTGTGTATACATGTATATACACTCGTCTTCGTAGGGTTGTACAAACATCTTCTAGTGCAAACTTTATTATAGTACATGACGAATATACATTTTAAATCATTTTACAAACGACACATGATGACGAGCAGTGCAGTAGTTTAACGTAAATAACACTCCTGAGGATGGCACAGTGATGCCGAAACATGTAGTGAAGTGACAGGTGAGATTGTGTGCACTAGAAGACAGTCAATACATACACATCATGGATTGTAATATATATTAAGCCGTGAAATTATGTAAATATATATGCCGTAAAGTGTCTTCGCCCTCTCCAATATTGGGATCGTGGGTTCGAATCCCTCTCAAGATATGCATGTCTGTTTATGTTCATTTTGTGTCTGTGTTAGATAGCGATCCTTCTACAGGCTGATCCCCCGTCCAAGGAGTCCTACCGACTGTTTTATATTATGAAACTGAATCGGAACGTAACGTTTCACGCATGCGCAATACTCCAAGTGGGAGCAACACGAATAAGGGGAGAAGAATGAGAAGATTTTTTTTTTCATTACTGTTTGAAGACCTGCTACTTTCTTTCTGTTTCATTTTTCTTCCTTCCCTTTATCCCTTTCTTTGCTCATTCAATTCCTTTAATATCTATTTTTCTTCCTATCTTTCATTTCCGATTTTCCTCTCTTTCGTTTCCTTCCATTTAACTTCTTCTATCATTTCTTTTAGTTACTATTATTGCCTTCAATTTACTTTAAATCGTCTTCGTTTCCCTTAATTTATTTGCATCTTATTCTCCTTATTTCAAGTGGATTCTACTGGGTTCTGACGCTGGTGTATAACACTCAGAATTACTGAGTAGAATATCGGGCGATGGAGAAAGTCCTAAAACCCAGTAATTCTGAAACTTTTTGTTTCACTCCAATTACCTTCCGTGCCTTTGTTTTCCTCTCCTAATTTTTATTTTCATTTCATTCGTGTCGAGGAGCCGGGATAACTCAGTCGGTATAGCGACTGGCTACGGGCTGGACGACCGAGGGTCGGAGTTCGAGTCCCGGTGAGGCAACCTCCTATACAATGGGTACCGAAGGCTCTTTCCTCGGGCGGAGCGTGAGGCTAACCACTCAGCTCCAACTAATGCCAAGGTCAAAAGACATGTGGATCTATACATCTACTTCCCATACGCCTTCGTGGCATAGTGCTTAATTAGTTAAGCACAGGGACAACTTAACCTTTTTTTTTCATTTCATGTTCTTTAGTTTCTTCTCATTTCATTTAAATTTGTTTCTTCTCTTTTCTTTCTTTCTTTCCATTTTTGTTTATTGTCTTCGCTCTCCTTCCATCTATATTCTTTTCCCTCGTTTTCCTTTCGTCCCCAGTATTCTCTTCCTATCACTTTGTTATTTGTAATACTTTGCTCTGACTTTTAAAGATCGTGGCTTATGTCACTTACAATTCACTGGGTTCTTCTGTCCGTCGATTGAATTCGCTTGTTCTGCAGTCTCCGTTTCTCGCCACTTACTGGAACTTTGAACTGCTCTGATGCCTTGCTTGCTGATAGCTCTAGTCTGCGAGACTACTGAATGACAATATAATTGCAGTGAACCTCAGTTTCTTACATAAAATATCAAAAGGTTCCTGTTTCCTGCTGAATAGTTTCATGGCCCCCTCATAATTAAAAAAAAAAGACGTAAAACTATCCTGTAACAGGCCGTAGGTTTATGAGATTTCGAGGCTTCCATATATTCTCTAGACAGTCGGCTCAGAGATCGCGGTGAGGTCGCCAGCCTTAAGCCCCGGCCTCTGTTTTCTCCCCAGGAAAATTCTTGGTACTTATTTCTGTTAGAGGCTCAATCAACCCCACGCCATAGTGCGACTTGAAGGATTATTTGTATCTCAGTGAACGAATGTTTATTGCTCGTTGTTAGGCAACAGCAAACGCACCAATGAAGTCGGTGGCTAGGAATCACGTGATCTGTTTCCTGTAGGTCCGCGCCGAAGGTTTATAAGGGACAACAAAGGTCGTTTGCAGTCAGTCGTAAGCTGGAGGTGCGAAGTGGCAGCTGTAAGTCAGTTGAGAGTACAGGGACGAGAGTACAGCGTGTCCTCAGCGAATTGTGCAGATTAGTTGAGTACAGATTAGTACGGAGTGACTGAAGACAAGAAGACTTCATAGTGATTTGAAGTGACAGTTTCTGTGTTGAGATCCTTTGCTAGGAGACGACTGGTGGAAACAGAGAATCCTAATGCGTGTGCAACGGTAAACTGTAAGTTGTGTAAAACAGAGGTAGCGCTCTATTGACTGTAATTAGGAGACGTTGTAACCAAAGTGCTAATAAATCCAATCATCCAAACTGGAACCCGTCATTTCATCACGCACACCCTCCTACTCATGACAATATGAAATATTCTGTTTGCTGTTTAAGCGTACTGCTAGAAGTGACGAGAATATTACCTAATAAAGTCAGAGTTCCTCCACTCGTCGGTAACGATTTTTATTCGTCATGAATACACGGACGGGTGGATTTGATGAATCATATGAATGAGCCTCGTTTTATGGCATTCAGTCGCTGAAAAGTCTCTCCACTTTTTGTTCATTTCTGTAGTTCGTTTAAGAATGCATATGAGCCTTGTTCCACTTATGTACTCTCTCTCTCTGTTGTGAATGCCATTACAGTTCTATTCCTGTACGGTGCGACGTACTTAACTGGTCTGTAAAGCTTTTTCATTTTTTAAAACCCCAGGTTTTTGCTATTCTTTTGCTCGTTTGTAAATGTAATTTCCGGGCTTGAAGCTGGTTTCGCTATTTCGCAGTGTGTATGTGTGTATGTATGTATAAGTTGAATGAAATCTCTTGTATATACACCGTAAATTTCTGGATAATTCCACATTATGAAACAATGCATTAATTTTAATTACGAGGACGGAAAACATCCGCATCCGTTCAGAGTAGCGCCCATGAATATTTATTGGCTTCGTATTTTAAAACGTCATTGGTAAATAGAAAAAGAAGAAGGAAACAAGAAATAATTTGTGCGTTGAATTGCTCACATGGCGATGGGTGTTTCCTGATGTGTGTCCTGAAAACCGATCCTTATATAAATGCAGTTTCGGTTTGATGTTTTTGGAGTTCTAGGGCAGCGATATAGAGCTATTCATAAATTATATGTCAGTTAACGCAAGGAAGGTAAAAAAGTAAAGCTATCCCTGTAACGTGCCGTAGAGGTCCATAGGGTTGTGAGACATCGAGGCTCCCACATTTTCTAAACAGTCGACTCACAGATATCGGTGAGGTCAGCCTTACGCGCCGGCGGCCTTTTACTCCCCAGGAAGACTCCTGGTACTGAGGCTGGGTCGACTCCAGGGACATAGTGCAGCTGGAAGGATTAGGCCAATTGTAAAATTCAGTGACCTCATCGGAAATCGAGCCCGAGACCTTCCGGCTTGTAGTGTAGTGTCTCATCCAAATATAACATTAGAAAACAAGGAAGTCTAAGAAGAAACAATCCCTTACTTTCATTTAATACGGCAGGAAACGCATAGAAGAGGACGCTTCCAACAGTTTTTTTATTGTTGACTGTGTGTTCGTTGCCTCGATTATGTTTCAGCCAAGCCGTTGCCTAGCGATTGTAGTGGGATTCACATACAGATATATATATTGATGGGAGGGATTTATGAAGTACTTATTTCAGATGGGTTCAGGTGCCATAATACTCGTATACATACCAGGCTTCGTGAAGACTGGTTCATGCATTCAGAAATGGGATACACAGACACACAATACAGACAGCATGGTGATCTTATAAGCCTACTTTTATTTTCTGAATATAAGAAAAATATGTCAAAATTATATTTCTGGCACAACATTTTAACATGAATTTTTTTATCAGTATTGGATGTTTGAAAAGATGGGATAGCTGTTTATATATTCTATGCATGCGACACGCGAGGGAAGGCGTAATGGAAAATACTTGCCCCTCCGTTCATCCGTCAGAATTTCTGAGCTTCGATAATAATCTACGGGTTTCGATTAGATTGCGTATGGCCCCCGTCCTCTCACCTCAGTTCGGAAACATCCAATATCTGAAACGTGTTCTGTTCAGAGTACCAAGAAATTGGAAGAGCCGGAACAATGTAGTCCTAATTTTATATTGAACGCAGTTGAGTACTTTCACTGTATGTCCGTACGTACCAGGTACAACTCATACTTTTATATGGAACGGTATCAGATTCCTGGGGAGTGAGGCGAGGCCGGCGCGTAAGGCTGACAACCTTACCGCCATCTTTGAGCCGATTGTCTAGATAATGTGGGAACATGACGTCTCACAACCCTATGGGCCTTCACGGCCTGTTACAGGGATAGCTTTACTTACTTACTTACTTACTTACCTACTTACGGTATCAGATTTCTGAAAATATCTCGTTATTAATAATTTTTTATTGTTTGAAGGTTTCCATATTTGAAACACCTCCATCTTCTTGGTCCTGCAACACCACCACCACAACCACCACCACCACCACCACCACAGCCACAACCACAACCACAACCACAACTACTACTACTAGTAGTAGTTGTATCATCACCATCACTACTACACAGTGCTGCTAATACAGCCGACAAGGAGTGGTCCTCCAGCTTGGGGTCTGGGAGTGTGGCTAACAACTTATCACCGTAAAAAATGAACTTGTTACTATACATATATAGAGTGCACAAGGAGGAAAGGTCAGTATTCTTGGAGCTCATAATATCGGTCATTCTAAGAAAAGAAGTGTATATGTACATGTGTCCTATTCCGAACGGTTTCCGAGATAGAGCTATTTCACGGCACAGTTCCAAAATTGTTGATAAGAAAGAAATATTACGTACTGTTTCTAATACCGGTATTTATTGTTCAAGTGACCAAGTTGGTACAGTTTACCTAGTATAATGCATTTTCGAAAATTCCACCGTCAACATCAATGCACTTCGCAACTCGTGTGACGACATGGCGTGTTGCTCGTCTGCACAGTGTACTGTACAGTGAAATAGCTACATCTCGGAAACCGTTCGGAATACGACACATGTACATATACACTTTTTTGCTTAGAATGACCGATACTGTGACCTTCCAGAACACTGAATTTCCTGTTGGAACATCCTGTGTAAAGAAAACGATATAACGAGATGAAAACCTTTAAATTACGCAATGTCGGGTTACCATAGCAACGAAATATCTTCCATTAACATGTTGCATGAACATAAGTTGTTCAGAAGATCACGAACATCGACAGTTCTCTTGTTTGTAACACGCTTAAAGTAAAGTAAGGCCTTAGTTACACAAAAGTAATATCAAAAAATACTATATTCGATATGTGATATGATTCTTACGAAAATACTTCCTCCGTCCTCAAGTTCTGTTTTCTTCATATTGGTTGCTTGTTTGGCTTAAGTTCATTCCTGATGATGGAGGCAGTATGTACTTCTGACATGTCTATAGAGTTTAATAGACGCGTATGTTGCGCCCTAAGCTACCGCCGTGGGAACTGCGCATCCAGCCGAATATTGGTGGGCTGAAGTGATAAGGAACTGATGATATCACTTAACAAATTGCAAGTGTAAGTGAGATTTTAAAATTATTGTCACGCGTAGGGGTGGCTTATAAGGCGGGTTTTTTGATTGGATGATTGGATGATCGGACATACAGCACCTTATACATTCACACAACTCAGAACAACAGGAAATACAACGCTATCGCTATTTACGCACTTTCCAGTTCACCGTTACACGCGTACTAGGGTTCTCAGTCTTCATGAGTCACGTCCTGGCAACGGATTTATCTGTCTCACTATCACTTCAAATCACAAGTGAAGTCTTCTTTGTCCGCCTAATTCCTTTCTTGCCATTTATTCCCAATCACCTTGGACTGCCGTCTTCAGACCTCAACCCAATTTTCTGCACTACTGTTGTGTACTCTCTGCTCCTGCTATCCTTGTCAAAAGTCCTGCCGAGCACTTCGTATAACCATTCTGCATTGACCCAACGGAAAACACCGTCTTTTGTTGTCAAGATTACTGGTCTATTACCTAGCAATGGATATCCTATTGTCGCATACGCGTGTTCCGGGAATTTGTTTACTTACCAGTTGCCTAAGCATGAGTATGCACGTCACAGTATCATGAAACATATCGAAATTACACGTCTGATTTTTCCTAAGGGATTTTGAAACGTCAAGTGAAAGTAACAGGCGGTTAGTTGTTTTAATTAATATTAAATCTGCTTCAAGCTGTTTGTTACAGTTCAGTTAACAAAAGCAGTAAAAGAAATATTCAGTGTTTGCAAGCAATATATAAATGCTCACACGGTCCGAAACGTCAATATATTCTTGAACATGAATCGCATTAAAATGTGTAATTTTGACTTCGGTTTGTTGTTTACAGAACAGGTAATACACGTGTGCTTGATGTTATATTTGCATTGAGTCTTGTTTGATTACTCGGATGACTTCTCTGTGACATAACATTACTAGGAATTGTTGGTAAATAGAAAAGAAATTAAGGGATGAAAGTAGTTATTAATATTTTAAATATATGGCTCACTAATGAAATATAACGTTTCATGTCAGTAAATACGTAACAGGTATACATTTCTGTTAAAGTTAGAATTTTATTTGCGTAAGTAAATTCAATTTAAATATTGACGAATTCAGGTTAATAAGGAAATAGAAACTGTATTTAGAGCCGATATAACTAAATTCATGATTCTTGAGAAGCTATTAGTGACTCACCGCCGCTGGTCACTGACCTGAGCTACATGTCCATCATCTTCTGTCCTATTTAAGATTCATTTTAGTATTATCCTGACATATACCCCCAGTTCTTTCAATTGGTAATTCACTTTCAGGTTATTACCTCAAAATTTTATATACATTTATTATTTTCTTCATTACTAGGAGGCGGGGTAGCTCAGTTGGTATAGCGACTGGCTACGGGCAGGAAGATGGAGGGGTTAGATTTCGAGTTCCGGTGGGGCAAGAATTTTCACTTGCCCATGTCGTCCATACCGGCTCTGTGGTCCACCCATCCTCCTATACCATGGATACTGGGGGCTCTTTTTTTGGGGAGTAAAGCTGAAGCTGACCACTCACCTCCATCTCTGCTGATGTCAAGGAAATTTGGCTCTTTGTATCCACTCCCCATACGCCTTCATGAGGTAGTGCTTAATTAGTTAAGCACAGGGACGACTTTACCTTTTTTATATCCTTCATTACTGCTGTATAGCTACGTTTTTAATTCTTTTTCGTTGGAATAAATTATACATAAAATATAATTTTTTATTGATAGTGGGGTGGGACTAAGTCCCTTGTACTGCGGCTGCTACACCTGACCTATTGTACCAGCCCCAGATGATAGGTCAGGGTGGTTGTGGAGCAGTTGGTAGAATGAAGATTGGCAGGGGAAACCGAAGTACTCGGAGAAAACCTACCCCAGCGCCACTTTGTCCATCACAAATCCCACTTGACCAGACCCGAGATGGAACCCCTGCCGCCGCGGTGGGAAGCCAGCGACTAACCGCTTGAACTATGGCGCGGCCTAAATACAAGTTATAAAAACACTATCTTCGAAATTCTTTATAAAAAATCTTTCAGTATTGATTAGCTCATTGCTGTGCACCCTGTGTCCTTTGTTTATCTAAGAGTCAACTTCAGATAACAGCGCTGAAATTGGAGAAGAATGTTGTAATACGCTCTAGAATATTTCAAGAGAATTCTTAGCGCAGAGACATATAACTTTCCCGGGAACTGGTTCCAGATATACGTCAAGAGAGATGTCGACTCCGAAACGTCCATAAACTTCTGGCAGACTACAAGCCCTAACATCTCAGAACATAATTGTGTTTGTAGTGCAACCGTCCCCTCACTTCATGGCACTCTAGTCGGCTTAATGGGAGATCAGCTGCTTCAGACATTTTGACAATTGGCTCTTGTTTTGAAGGCGATGAAAATAGCACAGATTTCATTTTTATGAAAATTTCTACATTTGATTATGTATTTGCCTGAATTAATCGACTAGGTCATTTAATGCATAAGTGCGTTTTTGTGGCTGTACTTCTCTGAGTATGCATTCTTCTAGGTATTCAGAGTAAAGGTAAAGCTGTCCCTGTGCTTAACTAATTAAGCACTACGCAGTGAAAGGTGGTAGTGGGGAGTGGTTGTATAGATCCACATTTTCTTGACCTCGGCACTAGTTGGAGGTAAATGGTCAGCTTCACGCTCCGGCCTCTTTACCCCCGGGAGAAGAGTCCCCGGTACCCATTGGATGGGAGGCTGCGTGGGCCCCAGGGTCGGTCTGGACGACGTGCAGAAGAGAAAATTCTTGACCCTACCGGGACCCGAAATCCGACCAGCGTGTAGCCAGTCGCTATACCGACTGAGCTATCCCGGCTCATGGGTATATAGAGCGGTTGTATAAAGCAATGTCTGACGAAAAAAATTATGGCTTGATGAATTATAATCTCTCTCTCTCTAGATGTTAGCACAGAAGGAAACCTACAATGCCTGGTGCCAGTCGATATGTCAGTACATGCCAGCTTCGGTTTTTATGAGCGAGGGGGTTCACCGTCGTTGTCCTAGTTGCTGGTTTTTGTTAAAATAGTAATTATCAGACCTGCACAAATTTCTGACAAATCTAGAACAAACCCCCAGAAACTGGAAACCAGAATAAAAAAAAACAGTGTCTGAAGGGAGAAATTTGATGGTTTTTATGAATAAGAAGAGAAATTAAACATCTGCATGTAGGTAATGTTCAGCTCCTGTTATGCTCTAGGAGAATCTGACGGGCAAATTTGTTCCGTTGCTAGGATACGGGAGAGGAATGAATGTAATATGGATGAACAAAATGGAAGGGAAGGAAATAGGGAAGAAAGGAAGGAAGGAGGTAAATGAGTAAGTGTGAGGATAAGAAATTTGTAAGGAATGGAGGAACTGGGATTAAGTAAAGGTAAAGTTCTCTCTGAGCTTAACTAATTAAACACTACGCCATGAAGGCGTATGGGGGAGTGGATGTAGAGATCCACATTTCCTTGACCTCGGCACTAGTTGGAGGTGAGTGGTCAGGTTCACGCCCCGTCCGCTTTACCATTAGGAGAGAGTCCCCGATACCCGTTGTATAGGAAGTTGAGTGGGACCCAAATCCGGTCTGGACGACACGGAGAAAAGAGAATTCTTGACGATCTTGGAACTCGAATTGCGACAGGAACGGGGGTTAGGTAACTCCTTAGAATGGCGGAGGAGGTGCTGAGGTGGAGAGGAATGACGATAGGGCAAACAAATAAAAGTGATGTGAAGGCAATAAGGGGAAAGGAGGGAAAGAGATAATGGTACTATAGGGATAGAGGAAATAGAGATTTCTTGTCCGTGCGCTAGTGGTAAGATAATAAAATAAATTCTAAATGCCGTCACGGAAACTTTAGGCGACATGGCATCTTTACCCCAGAAATTTGTGTGGACCCAGTAATGACCTTCGGATATTGGTTACAATAAATCAAGGAAACAAATTGCTTGCTGCTTGCTTGGCTTGCTGAATTGAGAGGCAATAGGTTACTCCGAAAATCGGGAAATTTCTCCCAGACTACACGACGTAATGTTCCAAAATATACTCAGGATTACTGCTCTTTGGAATTATACATCGACCGGTATTCGGAAGAACACAACTTTTCGGTGAAGGGAAAACCTACTCTGCTGAGTCCCTTAGAAAAAGATAACCTCAGTCACTGGAGGTTAAGTCCTTCTAAGGGACCTAAGAACATGTTTGTTCCACCCCTCACCTGAGGACCGGAGCAGATGGACCCATCCATCCGTCCGTCCATGGGTTTACATCCCTTGTGGACCTAGGCCCCTTTTTTCAGTTTCTTAATTTATACACAATCGGTAGAACTCCTTGTACGGAGGATCAGCCCGTAGCAAGTCCGCTACCTACACACACAAGAACACATACACAGAATAAAAGCAAACAGACATCCATGCCTCGACTGGGATTCGAACCCACGATCCCAGTGTTCAAGCGGGCGAAGACAGTGCATGCCTTAGACCGCGCTGCCACTGCGATCGGCTGCCTCACAGCTGCTACTGATATTTATACGCGTGTGAATTTTGAGTTATACTATCTGTGTCGAATATTTGGTTCTGTTGCGTCAACATAGATATAAGCCAAGCACATAAACATTGACCAATGGAACAGCTGCACGATAATTTGTGCAAGTAGCCTAATGGTGAACAAATAGAAAATGTGCACACAGTTAATGCAGTTATGCACAATTGTGTTTGACGGTATTGTGTACATTAGTAATACAAAGCATAACATGGCACTGGAATGAAATATTTCAATTTGTTTATCTCTAGCGCAATAGCTCAGTTGGTATAGATATGGGCTACGGGCTGGTAGGCAGGGGTTCGATTCTCGGTAAGAGAAAGATTTTTTCCTTCTCTACAGCCTCCAGACCGGCAATGGGACCCACCCAGCCTCCTATCCAATAGGTACCGGGAGTTAAAACGGCAGGGCGTGAAACTAACCACTGAACTTTATCTACTGCCAAGGTCTAGAATGGTGGAGCTATATCTCCACTCCCCCAATACTTCTTCATGGCGCGATAATTTATTAATTATCACAGGATTAATTTTACGTTCTTTGACGGAGTGTTAATGAATCATCATGGTAGTTCGTACATTTCAGTTTGATCTATCGGCACGTTTCCGGACGCTGTTCCTCTCTGCGCAGGTGTTCAGGAGAAAGTCAATGTAAGGCAAAAGTAATTAATTAAGCACTACGCCGTGAAGATATACGGGGGGAGGGGCTGACGGTGTAGTTTCAGCGCTCCGAACCGCGACACTGGATGGAAGTGAGTGGTCATCTTCTCTGCTCAGTCACTTCACCTCCGGAGAAAGAGCCCTTGACAACCGTTGTACGTGGATCACGGAGTCGGTCTGAATGTTATGGAGAAGGGAAAAGGCTCTTAGGGCGGCCGCACACCAACTGCGTTAAGATAACCATCAAGACATGAGACAAAAGACGCAGTCTTGCTTCATTCGTGATTCGTCAGCATGAAGCTGACGTCAGCATCATGACTCAGACCGGTGGGTTTTCATAATCTCATTCGTTTCAACTGTGCTCCTTTCTTTGCGTCATGTCTCAGACATCGTGTCTTGACTGTTACATGTCTTGACGTATACCGGTGTGCGGCTTACCTTAGCCATGCAAGAATGGAAACCCGACACTCCGGTCGCCCAAAATCTATCCTAGTCACAGTACAAACCGAGCTAATCAGTGTATTATACAATAATATAAACTAACTTCATGGAGCTGAGCCCTTCTCAGAAGCTGCTGGTTGTGCAGCAACTGAAGAACTTCCCAACATTTTATGGGACCCGAAGGTTCATTACCGTGTTCACAAGAGCCTTCCACTGGTCCCTATCCTGAGCCAGATCAATCCAGTCCATGCCATCCCATCCTATCCATTTTAATATCCATTCACCAATGTCTAGGTCTTCCTAGTGGTCTCTTTCCTTCTGGCCTTCTCACCAATATCCTATATAATAACTCTTCGCCCCATTCATGCTACATTCCCTGCCAATCTCATCCTCCTTGACTTGATCATTCTGAATATTTTTGGTGAAGAGTACAAGTTATGAAGCTCCTCATTAGAGATCATGAAACTGAATGTAACTTTAGCATATATTCGCCAGAATGTTCGCTTCGTGTTTATATTCTGTGTCGTTCCACCAGCAGTTGCAGATGGGAACAGAATTTAATTTGTAGTTAGTACACAGTTGGAATTAATTAAAAATACAATTTAACAACAGTACCTTTTTTGAAATTGGAAGAAAGGAACTGTCTAGAATTCTGTGTTGTATTGTTCAAAATTTTTATATTCTGATTTAATTGTACAGTATATGTCCAGTATTCTCTGAACACGCTTTTCTGAGAAATGACAAATACAGGGAAGGTTTTCCATTGAGTTCTTAAATCGAATTGCATTCAGATGTGAGAGCGGCAACTTACAGTTCGATGCGGTGCTAAAGTGAGGACAGTTGTTATCCTTGCCAAAGTAAAAGCTTACCGTCTTATTTAAGTTAGGATCTCCAACTTCAAGGAAGACAAGCATGTTCTCAAAAAACGTGGATAATTACTTACCAGACGACACGGAGGAAAACTGCATGGAGAGAATAATCTTCACAATCACCGCCCTCGAGAACCTTAAATCTAGTATCCTTTCTGTTTCTTATCATTCTGTTTTGTTTTCTTCCTTTCAGTCTTCTCTCTCCTCGTTTTTCTGCCCTTCCATTTAGTGTTCCTTCCTTATAATACAGAGTGTTCAATGAAGGAGGAAACTTCGCAACACCGTTGACCGGGCCCAATATTCCTCACAGTTTGCTGCTGTAACTGTAACGGCGCGCGTTTGTCAGCTCTAATGACACATTCTGCTATCAGCAGTTACAGCAGCAATCTGTGAGGAATGTTGGGCCCGGTCAACGGTGTTGCGAAGTTTCCTGCTTAACTGAACGCACTGTACTTTACTGACCACTTCTCTGTTTTTCTTCTTTACTCTCTGTTTAAATGTTGATGGTTTTACTTTGTGCTTATTTTTTCAGTTTCTTTAACGTCATTTTTATTCCTTTATTTCCATTTTCTTTCTTAAGTTCATACTTTCTTTCATATTTTCATTCTCCCTTTTGTTTTTGTTTTCGTTAGCCTACTTTCCCTATTTTAAAAATAAATAGTAGTATGAAATAGTATGAAAAGAAAGTATGAGATTAGTTCTTCCCAGAACTTCGTATTCTGTATCTGTTAATCTTTGAGAAGGCCTTAATGCAAGCATTAAAGCAAAGTTCACGTTATATGCAAGTTCTTTATGCCCTAAGTGCCATCACACACGCATACTAATGTCAGATACTGAGCAGAACGTTATCTGCCGTCGTTTTGCATAGACTCTGCATACAATTCTTGTGCTTTGTACAGTACTTCGAAATGTGTAAGACTGAACTGTTACACCACCCTTACTTCTCGCAATTGTGTGACAACCTACATCCGAGGGTTACTCGCACATTAGCTCCATCCCCTGGATTCTACTTGTACGTGTATAGCGAGCTACTGTGAAACTGCTTAACTTTCCTACATTCATTAACCTTTAGAACTTGTCATTATCACGTCCGTCTGCCGCTTAAATATATGACAATTGACCTGCTTTCGTATTTCGAACATCTGTTACTCAGAGATAATAAAATTGTTCCTGTGCTTAACTAATTGAACACCACGCCATAAAGGCGTATGGGTGAGTGGGTGTATAGATCACATTTTCTTGACCTCGGCACTAGTTGGAGGTGAGTGGTCAGTTTCATGCCTCGGCCACCTTACCCCCAGGGACAGGGTCCCCGGAACCCATTGGGTAGTAGGTTGGGTGGACCCCAGAGCCGGTCTGGACAACATGGAGAAGTGAAAAATCTCCATGACATATTCACAAACTAAGACGAAATTTTACAGAGAGGTAAAGGAAACGACTACACAAAGAAGACAGATAAGCCTCACGTCTTCCATAGGCGCGAAAGGTGCAGCGTCTCACGCATGCGCTGTATCCGTATGTTAGGCATTCGTACTTATTCTAAATTTGATTTTATTTAATTTCATCATGTATAATATTTGTTGTTGTGATTATTAATGTTCTTAGCATAAATTATTGTTAATATTAATTGATATATTTCGCTCAGATTGTGACTTTATTATAGACTTTGGTTTTGGGCCATGCTCACCCGCATCTGGAACAATAGGGCACTAATTCACAAAATCGAGATTTCACAGGGCACCTCTCTAAATTCTAGTATTGTGAAGACCATTTGGAAAAGATAGATGTAAGTAGCTAAGAACGTAACTATATTACAGCTGCGATTTAATGACCCCTGGCTGTGCCTGCGTATGACGTAGCAACTTCTAACTCGAACACTGTTGCCACATCTCCATTTCAAATCTGAACATCGAAGCTGTAGTCAGGGACATTGTGCTAGTTGAATGTTCCTTGCAAATAAAATTACAACAGGCAATTCACCTAAGCAGACAAGTGGCTGTAATCCCATGCTGTATCAAGGCGGACATTGCTGTTGTTGCTGCCCATCAATGCTGACTTGATATGAGGGAGCTTTAAATTGCGCCCATATTAAAACATTCAGCGGAGGGAGGGTGAATGTACATATGTCCTTATTAGACAATATTAACAAGCAACTTTGGCTCCAAGTTAATTATAAAAAAAAACTCCGTGGCTTTAATCCGCAAGCGAACTATATCGACCGAGCCACCGCCGCTTATCGGCGAAGTTAGTGCCAGCTTTTAGCGGATAGAGGGTGTCGCATGGTCAGCGCATCGAATCCCCGTTCCAGATCCACTACTTCTCAGGAAATATGGTAGCTCCGGGAATCGAACCCCCGACCTCTGGATTTCTAGCCAAAAAATCTGACAACTAGACCATATAGGCGGTCTAACAATAAGAAATACTTTTAAAATTTCCTTTTTGACTTATTGTTCTATCATTTGATGTGCGCGGTATATTAACACGAACCTAAAACTCTTCAAAACAAATTTTAATTTGTAATTTGTAAGCCAATTGTGACGGAACGGTTTTAAAATCGATTACTTTTCAAATACAGAATGAGGCAACATCTTACATAAACTGTACGTAGATGAATCTTCAAGTGTTGATATTTGATAGAGAACAGAATATTTCTAATATTTTTATTCATGTTTCCATTGTAATTCTTAAATTCGGAAGGCAGAAACTTGAAAATGATGGGGCTTAAATGTGAGGAGGCGGGATGAAAGGTTCTATTGGTAATATGACGCACGAAATTTGGTGATAATGTATGTCGTTCGTAACATGGGAAAGGGTTTTCAGTACCAGAATTCAGGCCATTAATTTACCAGTGTCCAATTTACATATCGGCACTGTCGTTACATAATGTTGGCAAGAGTTCAATGTTTCTTTGTTTTGTTCCTTCGGACCTTTTTGTTCCTCTGTTGTGCTGTGACGGAATTGTATCTTACCGTTGTTCACAGACATCGTATTTCAGTTTAATGCTCTTAGTTCGACCAGGTCTCGAACTCTGTGGTCAGAGTTGTGATACTGTGGCAAAACTTACCTTATATAATGAGAAGCCACACGCCTGAAAATTCTACAGTCTCTATTTCTCTGCACATCTTATTCATGCGAGTAGTGAAGACTACGGCGAACAAGAAGTTGTGGGAAGAAAAAAATCGCCTGTTTTCCTTTCATACAACGCGGACCCAATAGAAAACAACACATAAAATTCTTCTTTGCAGCGGGAAAATATTCACCAAGTTGTTACTTAACAAAGATAGGATATACAGATACGCGCGTTCAACATTTTTTCTACTGTTGCATATATACTTTGCTTAGGGAAGGTGATCACGTAGCCGTTCCCTAGCAATGAAAGGAGAGATACACGTACAGACACAGACTGATGGGAGGGATTTATGATGAGATAGGCTCACTTACCCTTATATGCATACTAAGTTTCGTAAAAATTGGGTTAGTCATTCAGAAATTAAAAAGGGGGAGTCAGAGGTACACAGACAATAAAAGTAAAGTTGTCCCTTAACTAATTAAGCATTATTCTATGAAGGCGTATGGGGGAGTGGGTGTATAGATCCACATTTTCTTGACCTCGGCGCTAGGTGGAGGTGAACGGTCAGCTTCACGCCCCGGCCGCTTTACCCCCGGAGAAAGAGCCCCCGGTACCCTTTGGATAGGAGGTTGGGTGAACTCCAGAACGGGTCTGGACGACGTGGAGAAGAGAAAATTCTTGAACTCAGACCTTTGCGTCTCCAGCCCGTAGCCACCCGCTATACCGACGGCTATCCCAGCTCATACACAGTGACGTTTCGGAGTAATGCAGTGCTTCCATAAACCTTGTCGAAGAGTAAGTCGAACAAGCAAGTGGGAAACACAATTTATTCTGCTTTTTTGGCTTACTCTTTGTTCTTGGAAATAGAGGTACTGCGTTCTTCCGAAACATCGATAGAATTCTACCAAACTATACGTCAACATCAGGAGATAATACTCTTCATAGTTACCGCCGTGAAGAAACTAAATCTTACAAGGTACTTGAAATTAATTATACTGTTTCTAAATATTCGAATATCATGTGATTTTAATGAACTTTTATTTCGTGTAGGAAATGTAGCTGGATACTGTCGACCTGACATTCATTGTAGAACTTTTAGTTCATCTCTACCTTACTCTTTCCACTAATTACAGACATACTGACCCCTCGGAGGACAGACAAATAAGGACACAGGTAGGCCGCACACCGGCATGCGTCAAGACATGTAACAGTCAAGACACGATGTCTGCGACATGACGCAAAGAAAGGAGCACAGTTGAAACTAATGAGATTATGAAAGCCGCAGCACACCAGTCTGAGTCATGATGATGACGAATCACGAATGAAGCAAGACTGCATCTTTTGTCTCATGCCTTGATGCTTGTCTTGACGCAGTTGGTGTGCGGCCGCCCATATTCACCATTTAGTAACAGACTAACTTCATGGAGAAGCCGACAGTTCTGCAGCTACTGAACAAATTCCAAACATTTTATGGAAACTGAAAGTTCATTACCATGTTCACAAAAGCCCTCCACTGGTCCGTATCCTGAGATAGATTAATCCAGTCCATACCATCACATCCTGTCTCTCTAAGATCCATTTTAACGTTGTCCACACAGCTACGTCTTGGTCTTCTAATGGTCTCTTTCCTTCTGGCTACGGTTTAGTAACACATTGTAGAATGTGACTCTGTTTTAAGCGTGCAGTATTTCGAATAACATGTTGGAACATAAGCTAGCTTAGCGTAAACCTGTGTGGCAGCTTAGTATAAGCGGATAGACTGATTTTAGTTGAAGTTAGGTATTTGCCAGGTAAGTGTTTAACCTTCTATTGAGGTATTAACTGACCGCCTCTGAATTCATGCACAGAGTTAGTGGCATGTGTTCTGCCTATGCTGCGGCACGTGTAGGGTGTTTTAATGCAGCGGGATGTTTGGGGGCGTCGCCCTCCGTGACTGTAGCAGACTAATCCCTCTGCAATCAAAACGGAAGGATATCTTTCATCCATATATAACTTCAAATACTGGAGCTCTGCAAGTACCGTTACATTATAATATTTTGACGTGTATATCCATTGCTAGGCAACGGGTCGGTAAACATATTCACGCTAAAAAAAAGCTCAAAAGTAGGACGTCTGTTGCTAGCTAACGGACTAGTAAACATGTATTCTTCACACTGGAAGACAGCTTTTTTCCTATGGTCCGTGCCAATGAGTTTTGAGAGGACACAGAAGAAGGAATGGAGTACAGGGAGTATAGAACAGTAGACAACAGAATTGTGTCGAGTTCTGGGGATCGCAGTCGAAGGTGGTTGAGAAGAAATGGGAAGAAACGAATTAGATTGTGCCGAGAAGACCGAACTATGTTACAGTGAGACTGTGATAAAGCCGTTGACAGGATACGGCTAGTGAAAAACCGAGATCCTAGTGTGTGTGCAACAGTGAACTGAAAATTGTGTAGATTAGCGATAGAGCTGTAATTACCTCTAGTTACATGGTTCCTGCGCAGCGTTGCCCAGCAACGCCTTTATAAACACGGCGTCACGCAACAGGTGATCCCGTGCAGCGACTGTTGCTAGGCAATCGGCAAACACGACGTCACGCAACAGTGAAAGCCATCACGTAACTGTTTTCTGTATTGTCAGTGCGGAAGCAACATAACAGGAGCTTTCGTCAGTGAGAGAGAGTAACCAGTCAGTTGCAGTCTAGCATTCGTCGGAGTGAATGGAAGCAGGAGAAGTAATTGTGATACTGCAGATGGCAGTAGTTGTGGAACTGTAAATTGTGTAATTGTGAGAACGAGTGGAATAAATTCGCTAGATCCAGAACGGCGTAAAGTTATTTGTCACGTTACATACCCAACACGTGACAGTATTAAATTGGTCCCTGTAATGAGGACGCAGTGTGTTTTCTGCGAGGAAGAAACCACATTTTAAATATTATTCAAAAGAAGTACATGCTTCAGATGTTGCGTCTATAGAATGACTTTCAGACTGAAGGAAAAGAGAAAGGTATTCATGTCCTTGAATAAACAGCACATCATTAAACTTGTGGGGTAATGGGGTTTAGTTCCGTACATTACTAACGTGGGGTCGAGTGCGAAACTTCACCGGCCGCTTTAACCATAAGATAATAATCTAAGGTACTGGGTGGGTAGCAAACTGGACACCAGGACCGGTGTGGACAGTTGGTGAAGAGAGAAAGTGGTAAAAATAACGGCTGAGACATTTTTTGATCCAACTAAAATAAATGGCAAAAATCGTTTCACTTGTTCACTTTTTTGTTATTGACTACTTCTGTTGTGGCCCTAAAACAGAGGCGACGTAGACAAGTTTTACCACAAATCGTTTGCTAAAGCGTAAAAAGTATGTAATCATGTTTTTTTTTATTATTTGTTTCTACGGTTGCTGCATCCATGATTCATGACCGTCTTGATTTATTGCGCCTGTGCAAGTTATCCTCTGGAACGGGAAACGTTTATATTTTCCTGTTTGTTTTTCATTTCCCATATCAGTCGTCAGAACGGGGGGCCATTTAGGTCAGCGATACAAGAGCTCCCCTTAAAGCACCGAAGTACTAATGCCTGTAGGATATCAAGAGATGCCGATAGTGCCTGGTTTAATAGGCCATTAAATGTAGATATAACCACAGGCTAATGGGTGCTGTGATGAACGCTAAGCTCATGGTCAAAGGAACGAGACACGACCGTGCAAAATATTGAACTTGTCATCAGTTGGCACATTCTTGATGATAAGCTTCATGGAACGCAGTTATTTTTAAGAAACTAATGGTTGTTCGGCTGATTAATAAATCCACAATTATTTAAGAACCTGAAAAATAATAATCATGTTCACACCGAGTAGGCTGTCATAACGGGAGGTAGTCTGTTCGAATCTTGCTTGAAACACCGGCTCTCCTGACAGCGTAAACGTGGTTTTTGATCTTCCCCCCAGTTGTCACATGGTGGAGTGAATATAGACGGGATTTGGACAGGAAATCGGATTTACTGTACACTTTTACACAGCTCGTGTTACTCCGTTCCACCACTAGTTCCCATTTTTGGAACGGTCCCGTCATAAAGCCTCGTATCGGACAGCGCGGAAAACGCAGCTCGTCCCCATTGTTGAGTGGAAGGTGTGTTTAGCGAGCGTTGCGTAACAGCGGGCTCGGTGTGTGTGTGTGTGTGTGTGTGACATCACTTGCGGAAACGCAGAGGTCACTTGACCCCTATTCATTGTTGCGCAATCCAAGCTTTCACAGAGCTGTCGCCTAACAACGCGTCGATACAATCCGCAACTCTTTCGTTGCGGGCATGCCCCGAGGCCTCTGCGGCTCCACAGTTCCTACATAGAGCAAATACGCCACAATACACAGAGTAGTGTTCTCAGTCACATTCTTCACTGTGCTGTTTGGTAGCGGCTTCTAACAGGGGACGTTCCTCTACTCCCGGGCTCGTCTACTCGCAAACTGAGGGCACCAAACTCCTCGCTGTCTGTAGCCTATCTCAAAACTGATTTGGCATTGCTACTCAATGACTTACAACAATGGAAGCTCCTCAGCTGCACAAGCCTCCACCAAGGACGTCTGTCTTACAGCAGTCTCAGGTACGGATTGGTCGGCCTGGTCTATCTGCCTCAAGACCCTCTCGAGGCTCCCTACTCGGACTGAGCTCCACTTTCGCTCAGCTTTATATTACCTCGGTTAAGCCACAGTCGTTTCCTTTCCAGTACTTTCTAATTCATCATACTGTTTTCCGACGCTGTATAATTTAGGTACTGGTGGCATCGTAAAGTAACCGAAGAAAAGCAGTTACCATAGGTACAAGAACCCTCAACTTTTCCCCATCTTGAGTCAGATCAGCCACTCCTGTCTCTCCTTCATATCCTAATTGCTTATGATACATCTGAATGTTATCCCTGTCTCTACGCTAGTTGCTTGTTTCCAATTCCAACTAGAACGGCTATTACTAGGCAACAACTTCTTAAATACGCAACAATAATGTAGCCGTTGCTAGGCAGCTGCCCGCGGGCAACACTGGAAATGCTTTTGGAAGCTGTGTTTTCTATGGATCCACATGGACCGATCGAGTTGAGATAGTGCAGGGCAGTGCAGTGCAGTGGAACTAGTGCGGTGGATTGAAGTGGGTTGGTTGGAGAGTGACTTAGTTGAAGGTTCGGCAGTTGGAAGCCAGTTAGTTCATCTCTGGAGCTGCAGTGAGAGCCAGCGAGGACTTGAAGCCGTAAACACTGAAGTTGAGGGATCTACGGCGTTTGAAGCCGTTACCAGACAACAGCTGTTGAAGACGTAGTACGTACTGTAGTGAACTGTAGCGTGTGGATTCGCGATAACGTTATAGCTACTTGTAGTTACGATCTGTAAGTGTTGAATAAATCCAATTACCAATCCAAACTCCTTCTATAGTCATGCTCAATCACGCAACGATGTAAATCGATAACATTAACGCTACGCCAACCTTCTGGGCCTTATATTTATTCGCCACTGAGTCCAGGTGCGGTCACTGTTTATATTAATTTACTTGTAACGCTGTTGATTTATCACACCGCGGTTCTAAATCCAATAGAACTTCCATACTTTGCACTCCGTCGAGCCTTGTTTGTTGGCGAGGGTAGTTTCTGTTTGTCTCTCATTGCAGTTGCTGGTCAAAGGCAGTTGGTTGGAACGGGAGCTGAGTTGAGGACAAATAGTGGGAAACGGGTCACGTGTTTACTTCAAAACAAAGAGAATCAGGCCAAGGAGATCTGTTTATATTTTCTTTATACCTCTACATAACGTAACTTTTCGCATTATAATTAATATTTAGGCCTCAGGATAGGGCTTACGTCTCTTTTCAGTCTTTGTATCATGACATTCCAAACCTGTTACAGTTCTCCGTGGACGCTATAGCCCTCTTTAGCCACCGAGGAAGGGTGACTGGCGAGACCGATTTATTAGCATGTTATGACTTGTTTTTCATATCTTGACAGAAAACAACTGCATTGTTTTTGTTTACATGCAGTTTGGATGACCGGAAGTGGACAAGGTCACCACGAGAGGCACGTCTGTAGTTATCCGAAGATGTGAATTTTGTTTTGTTGACATGTGTAGCTGTCATAAAGTGTCTTCGGAAGGGTCTAGCTGGACCCTAAACTAAAGAATATAACCGCTCTCACATGTGGGGTTCCGAGTTCTGTATCTTGGAATTGTTTTATCCTCAAAGTTCGTTACGTGATTGGCTTGTGCTGATTGCGTGATGAATTTGGCTAGTTAAAATCAGCCAGTAGGAAACTCTTTTTGTCTGGGAGGGAGGCCGTCGATTCAAATCCTTCTGGAGGATGAAGCGACGCTCCCGCAGGATACCAGCCTTCGGGAATTTGGCGTTTTGAATTTGTCGGAGGCAGACATCATTAGGATGCATTCCTGTTTCTCTCAATTCATCAGTTCTTCCCTTTTGAATCGTTAAAATTTGATAAGATTAAAGGCCCATATTACTCCGAGCTTGCGGAGGAAATGTTGATTTGGAGCAGTGGACTGACTTCAGGTGTGCAGTTTCCGGTTGTTTCATTTATTGCTGTGACACGATCCTGGTAGGAGTTAAGTGGACTAGTGAAGCCGGAACAAAAGTACAAAGAAAGAAAGAAAGGGGAACGGTTACACTAGTCGTGAGCATATATTTTATTGGTACTAAGAGTATGGTACTTAGTTTCAGTGACAAGGCTTTCAAGTTCAAGAACAGACTTTTTTCCTTCACAGGGGACAAGATATCTAAGCGGATAGTAGTTTTGGACAACAACAAAGTGGATCTTGCTTGATTAAATTTAACACAATTTGTTCATCTCGTGCGTTATTTATTTCAGATCCTTGACCTAGTTCCAGAATTGAATACAAACAATAGAGTGCACACTTTATGAAAATGTACACAGTTTAAACGTGTACCAGTGACATAAAATATGTGCCTTGTTTATTTTGTGTATGATTCCAAGCCACTCAACGATCAGTTGTTATATTTGGCTATGTTGTGGCTGGAATAAATGTATCTCTGTTGTTTATTGATGAACTAAACCAGCGAGTCCCAAGTGACTCCATCAGCTAGTATTATGAATAACAAGGAAGCATTTTTGTTGAGAACTTCAAGTGTTATGACGAATTTTCCTCGTAACTTATTTAAAATTCATGACTGTTATTGCCTTGTGCCACATAGCTGCAGTCTTTCGCCCCAGTTTCTTGAGACATGTACGTAAGTACCAGAGTAAATTATTATTATTCTCTGGTTCGCTGTGGAAGATCTCCAGCAAGCGTGTCTCGATCTATTGAGCTGCTGAAAATTGAGATAATCACATTTTCCTCACGCTTTGCTTTAATAACAATCTCTTTCACTGGATTTTTTTTACATGTAAAAAGCTATTTCGAACTTCGAAATGCTGCAACGGGGAATTTTCGTTGAAAAGCATTCGACGATGCAGTGGCCATTGTGAAGTTCTGTTGCCAGTTGAAGAAGGAGAGGGGTTGTTCCTCTAAGCAACTGCTAGGATCGAAACTTAATTATGCCACAATCACTTCCTTCTGTATGGTTTCCAGTTTATTGTCCATTGTCGTATTCGAAGTTCTATAGTCTTAATTTATTAGCAGCTTCGTTAGATAAACTACAAATGATATTATTTCTATTGACTTATAAACAGATTACTCTGTGGAGGGAACGTGTATTTTCACGCGTCTGCGTGGATATCGACAGGGTTTTGATTGGTGACTCGATTTATTGAACATTTGTGCACGCAACTTCTAACTACAAGTAATTACGAAGCCTTACTGATTTACATACTCTAAAGAGCAGCACACATTATCTTCTAAGTCTTCACAAGTCGTTTCCTAGTAACGGACGCTGACAGTATGCTCTGCTTATGTCCTTGCCGTCTGGCGAATATCCCACAACCAACACAACTGAATAACGCCGAGACTGGCAAACACCTTACATCAACCTTGTAATCTTGTCTTCACTAACCGTACAACTGCAGCTCCCAACTTGCCCCGCTTATAACATATGGGCACGGATCTCACAGAAAACCCTACTGCTTCTCATTGATATAGTTCAGTCATGTCCATGGGAACATGTTTATGTGCTTATATCGCTGTCGTTGCCCAGCAAGTGGTATACGTGCTCCAACATCTTAAAATGTAATTTCGCTTTCTCAGGAAAATATCGAGTAAGAAATAGTTATTGAGTCACGTGGTACACTGTCTCATCAAGCCTTAGTCTTTAGCCTATGTGTTACATTACAATACATAAGCAGGAAGGAAATAACATAGTTGCTATGTGGTGAAAGCATCGGTATGTCTAATTGACAGTCTGACAGACCAGACAAAGATTCTGTCTGCAAGTGAAATCATAGAAATTTCCTGTTCCCCAGTGTGAAAAGCATTAATTTCATCACTCAACCATAGAGAACGCTCCAGCCGAAAACCCTAAAATGTTTTTAGGACGTGTGTCTGGATTTTAATTCCGAATTACAAAAGTACACAATAGTTGTACCTAACCATTCCAACTCCCACATCTAGTTCAAATTGTTTGGGACTTTGTGAGTTAGGTTCAGTGTTTTCAGTACGTTTTTTTTTCTCTCTTAACGTTTAGGTTCAGTGTTTTCAATGCGTTTTTTTTATCTCTCTCTCACGTTCAGGATTTTGTATGATGGATTTTTAGAATTAACCACCATGAGCTAACGTTGTTTTCCGTGTCATTATTTCCACGAACACGAGTTGTAATATTACAGTTTACTTCATTTACACAACAACTTTATGTATTAAATTGCTTCATTTATATGAAATGGTGCATAATACAAAACACACCCCGAGTTTAAGCCACTAACATTTACCGCTGCCACGAACAGATACGGGCTAGTTTTCATTGTTTTGCTTAGTTATATGCTATAATAAATAGCCTTCGTGCCAACAGGACGAAGCTACCGAAGTATTACTAATGTTAAATAGCTTTATGTTGGCGTATAACTAACTTGCAAGGCATAGATAGGACCTGTAACTTGCAGTAAGTTATTATGAGGAGTAATCTTATAATTATTCAGATACTATACTCTGTTTTTGAAATATAACTGTGGGCTAGACTTGTCATTAATCTACATGACTGCAAGAATATGCTTTGTGTATTTAGCAGGCACATTCGACAGAACCAATTATAATCGAAGTAATTAATATGACGATGAACTCTTCTGTTATAATTAATAATGCCACATATTTAGGGTCGTGACCAATAGTAATGGGTTCTGGATTGGACGATTGGATTTATTGACAGTTCTTTTATAAGCACTCCTTGTTATGTTGGCAACTCTCAAATACTGAAATATAATGTTAGAGTTGGCAACATCATAGTGCACAATTTAAGAATTAGGTTATTTCTTGTTACCTAAGTGATGTTTACTGTTATGTGTAACTAAAGTTACGTGTGTAACAACAGTATCTTTATATTGTTATGTGTTACTATGGTTATAAGCCTGTATGTATATATAAGGCGTACTTCTGTATCAAGTCTCAGGTGTCTTAATAAAGCAGGAGTAGAGTGAACACTGATTCTCACTTATCATTCGATCCACGTGGAAGTAACAAAAATAACACTCCTAACCACAAACAGTTCTTTTTTACTAGAAAGGAGCAACCTTTCAACATCGTCGAGAATACGTAACCGTTGCGTAGATATTCCTGTCACTCCATTTGAAGCATCTGTCTCCTTAATCTTGTCCTTGTTCCTGAGGATAGTGCAAATCTTTGATGTAGACCGACTGTATGTGCGTGCTAGATCAGCCACGCTCACACCTCGTTCTCGCTTTTCAATGATTTTACGTTTCATTCTACGGTTATTTTTATTCTCTTATGGCTGTCTATTTGCGGCTTTTTCTTCGGGGACTTTTTGCAAGGGTTATTAAACTTTGCACAAAGAAATCACAAAAAATATGTCTGAACACAAGTTTGGAAAAATGTGTGACCACAAGCGACACTAAGATGCTAGCGGAACGAGTACTAAACACAGACTGATGTAGCAAGCACACAATCCGGGACTTCCCCTCTCGTCACTCGTTATGCGAAACGTCGCTCGTTAAGCGAGTCACCCCTTTACAAATTGTTTTGCTCGTTATGCGAATCACTCGTAATGAGAGGTGCTCGTTAAGCGAGGTTCCACTGATACATTGCCGGTCACGATAGCCGAGCGGTCTAAGGCATGTACTGTCTTCGCTCGCTCGGAAACCGGGATCGTGGGTTCGAATCTGTTTCCTGTGAGGTACGAACTGAATTCTTATATATTATTCTTATACACTGCCGGTCACGGTAGCCGAGCGGTCTAAGGCATGTACTGTCTTCGCTCGCTTGGAAGCCGGGATCGTGGGTTCGAGGGTTCGAATCTGTTTCCTGTGAGGTACAGATTGAATTCTTATATATTATTCTTATACACTGCCGGTCACGGTAGCAGAGCGGGCTAAGGCATGCACTGTCTTCGCTCGCTTGGAAGTCGAGATCGTGGGTTTGAATCCCACACAAGGCATGGATATTTGATGTGTGTATGCGTTTATTCTGTGTCTGTGTTGTCCTGTGTTTAGGTAGCGGCCTTAAGACGAGCTGATCACTCGTCTAAGGAGTCCTATCGTCTGTAAAAATGATGAAATTAAAAACAAACAACCTCGAAAAGAGGCATAAGAGGAACGGATTAAGTAAGCAAGCATAAAACATTGAGATAGAAAGGTAGAGATATGCCTTTGCACCCATATACCAACAGACATTCTGAACTTCAGCTCTAGATGGATTTAAACGGTCAGTTTCACACTTTGGGTTCTTCTTATACCTTACTGGGGTGCTCGAAAGTTTTATGTACATAAAGGGAACTTTACAGTAAACAATTTTTAGCCACTGTTCCGCATATAGATGTATAATATTCGTTGTTCCGTACGGTATATATTTTTCGCATGATAAATTTTAAGAATAATATTCTAGAGATTTTCTAAGAAGAATGTTGTTATAAAAGGATTTCGAAACTCCGCTTGTAGGTCCTACGTTGATGGGTCCATTATGTTGATGGTGATAACAGGGAATGAAAGTGCACTACGATGTAGAGGTCTCTAGAGGCAATGGTTCCACTTACGACTTTTACACCGATACGTCAATCGTAAACCGTCTTTTTATATTGTGTACTGCCCTTCACAAACTTGCATCAGTACTTACAGAATGGACAAGATACAGTTAAATAGGAGATTAGTTGCTCGTTTGTGCCTTACTAAATAAGTTACAATTCATGCAACCTGCTCGAAATTTCTAAGTTATGGTAAGCCTAAATTGCATAAGTTGTTACTATAGGATTCTGACGATTGTGTATAACACAGAGATATTGGGTTTTTGGACGTTATCCATCGTCCTGGTTTTAAGGTAGCTAAGAAAAACAAGACGTTTCGGAAACTGGATCTGTTTCCGTCCTCAGGTGAGGGAAAAACGCGTGTTCTGTTGGGTCTCTTAGAAAGAGCTAGCCTCAGTCCAGCGAGGAGCTGTTTCAAAGAAATAGCGGCTCCGGTCTAGAAAACCGAGATTAACGGCCGTGGGGGAACCGTTGCGCTGACCACGTGACACCCTCTATCCGCAAAAGTTGGCACTAACTTCGCCGATAAGAGGCGGTCGACCTGTCGGTATAGTTCGCTTGCGGACTACACGCCACGGAGTTTGCTTTTATTTGAACATAATTTTTTTAATATTATCGTAATTAACATAATCAACACCATAGTCATAATAATTACCACCATTATGAATATAGTTTGTCGTAATGATCATGCCATTTCTCTTTGGCTGACATGTAGCCTCTGCAGTTGACGTCAGACAGATTTCCCGTGTTTGGTATGACTTCAGACAGCAAGAAACCTCTCCTCACCGACTGTGATATCTGGACAGAGGACGATTACTAATAAAACGGCCGTCGAGAGGAGGCAGGAGTTGCTGGTTGCTATAGTGATGGACCGTATCCAGGAAACAAACTGCAAATGGCTGCTCAGGGACGTTCACTGAATCGTTAGAGGGCAACTTCACTATTATTTTACGACCGGCGCCGAGTTTCGACTGAACTGGGAAAAGTTTCCTGTTTTCTCTGAGAACGATATTAATTCCATATCTGCGAGTGACGTAGGGAATGATGAACTTTTTTTTTAAATCCCTTAGTGAAGGTGGAGTCCAGCTGGATCCACTCGGCACGGCGGCCACTGATTGGCCTATTGTACCTGACGCGGGTGATTATGATGATGGAGAATTTGGTGGAATGGAGATTGGCAGGGGAGGCCGAAGTACTCGGAGAAACCCCGCCCCAGCGCCACTTCGTCCACCACAAATCCCACTTGACCAGACCCGGAATCGAACCCGGGTCGCCGCGGTGGGAAGCCAGCGACTAACCGCTTGAGCTATGCCGCGGCCCAATCATGAACTTTGTAACAAGCGGTATAGACAGCTATTACTCCCCAGTGAAGCGCAGCCAAGCTTAGAGCCAGCATCAGTTGACCAGTCAGCGGAAATTATATTCGCCAGAAGTTTCTCCCAAAAAGAAAAACCACGTCTAGGCACTGCGTGACGTACTGTTGTACTTCCCTCGTATAAGCCTGCTTATTATCTTATAACTTACACAGACTATAAAATAATGAAGAATATGGTTTTCTAGCACAGTGTAGTTCAGTGAGGCTTGACGCCCACTTCTGCAGGTTTCTTGTTTGACTTACTTATCGACCTGTAGATGGAAGCGATATGGACCTTCGAAACATTAGGCTATCTCCTAATTACACGGCATTGAAACCTAGAGATGATACTGATCATAGGCTCCGCCATGAGAACCTCAGACCCAACTTCCCCCCTTGGCACTACAGCCCCAGTGGGCCTAGGCCTACCTCCATGAACTTCTCCGTTCACTTCGGTTTTTCTAGATCGTACACATTCGGCAGGACTCCTTGGGCGGGTGATCAGCTCGTCGCAAGGCCAGACCCAACTTAGTGTGGCGTATTTGGTCAAAGTCCTGCGTGCCGTAGGAGGCGACGAAAAGTGAAGTCTCAAATCTCGGACCCGAGAAAGACTGCGCTCGCAAGGACCAGCAACATATACAAAAGACAGACCCGTCTTCTCGTCAGAGAGGGCGCCCTACAAAAACAAGACCGTAACTGTTAAACAGTAATAAATATCTGGTTATCAACTGTTATTGTAAAGAAGTGCCAATAAATTCAGGCGTCGGATACAGAACCCATCACTATTCGTCACGTGACAGTATTTACGAAATTATATCACTCAGTTCCCCTTTGTACATAATAATTGTTAACTAACTATGTTCTGGGTATCAAACAGTGTAGTTTCATAGATGTTTATCAATGTTTACTAAAGAACCTTCTGTCTCCATTGTCAAGGTGGAAGCGGAATGGTAGCAGCAGATTCCTCAAAATCTGCACGGTGTCACAACCTATAAGATCGCAGTCGTGATTTGTTCACTGCCCTCTCATTCCATCTCTTCCTAGATCTTCCAAATAGTATCTTTCCTGAAAACAAATATTGTATGAGATATATTGTTGCAGGGTTTGAATTTTTTTTTGTGTGTGTAATCCTGATTTCTTTACTTTCAGACTGGTGATACCGTGCATGATCGATTGATTGAATTTTCTGTGAGTTCGTGTCTTCATTGGAAGGTGAATCGGTGAGTTTACGACATATATTACTTAAATTTTAGAAGACTGCCAAATGGAAGCATTGCTCAACATTTCAAACGAGGCACATATACAAACAACTGCCTACTGTATCACTGAAGAGAGTTACAACAAGAAATACCACAGATTTTATTTTATGCTCAGAAGAGAAATATACTGCATTATTTTTAAGTCTTTTAGATATTATTTTAAATGTGCTTATAAACAGTGTCTTCTAATTACACGTGTATCTGAAAGTGATACTATAGGACCTATATAAGAAAAGCGATTTTATTCACTGAATATTTATTAAAAGTTTGCTATACTTGATAGTTTTGTTGTTCTTTAAGGTTAAAAATAGGGCGAATTGTGATTTTTTTGGCCTTGCGTCCGTCAGTTTCAGATGTACTCCTCCTCCTCATTCTTCTTCGTCTCCTTCTCCTCCTCATTCTTCTTCGTCTCCTCCTCCTCTTTCTCTTTCTTCCTCCTCTTTCTCCTCCTTATTCTTCTTCCTCTCCTCCTCATTCTTCTTCGTCTCCTCCTTCTCCTCCTTATTCTTCTTCTTCTCCTCCTTTTTCTCTTCCTCCTCCTCCTCCTCCTCCTTCTTCGTCTCCTCCTCATTCTTCTTCGTCTCCTCCTCCTCTTCTCCTCCTCATTCCACATCCTTATTCTTCTTCTTCTCCTCCTTCTCCTCCTCCTCCTCCTCCTCCTCCTTCTGTTTTTCCCCACTTCGAGCATGGACATCCGTGAATCGCTTCGTTTCACTTCCGTTTCTTAATCTAAGACAGTCGATAGGACTCCTTGGACGGAGGATCAGCCCGTCACAAGGTTGCAACCTAAGGGCGGCCGCACACCAGTTGCGTCAAGACAAGCATCAAGACATGAGAGAAAAGACGCAGTCCTGCTTCATTCGTGATTCAGACTCGAGTCCCCACACCGAAGTAGCACGTGTCTGCGTCTCATCACATCTTCTCTAGTTTATGACATGACGTCATGCCGATAACCAACACTGGTGCTGTTCCTTGAGTACTGATGTCTGAGTCTTGACGCACAGAAAAGGGACATGGAGGTGTGTGCAGCATGAAGCTGACGTCAGCATCATGACTCAGACCGGTGTGCGGCGCTTTTCGTAATCTCATTCGTTTCAACTGTGCTCCTTTCTCTGCGTCATGTCGCAGACATTGTGTTTTGACTGTTACATGTCTTGACGCATGCCGGTATGCGGCCTACATAACAGAAACACAGAATAAATGCAGACGGACATCAATTTCTCGAGTGGGATTCGAACCCACGACCCCAGTGTTCGAGCGGGCGAAGACAATTGATGCCTGCAATTGCGCGGACACTGCAATCGGCTCAGACTTACTACGAGCGCTTCTAAGTAATTTGCAATGACATTCTCTGTTCTTACCAAGGTTAAAGTCGAGTAACGTCTGTAATAAGCTCAAGCGGTTAGTCGCTGGGTTCCACCGCGGCGGCCCGGGTTCGGTCCCGGGTCTGGTCAAATGGGATTTGTGGTGGACAAAGTGGCGCTGGGGTAGGTTTTCTCTGAGCACTTCAGTTTCCCCTGCCAATCTTCATTCCACCAATTGCTCCACAATCGCCCTCACCTATCATCTGGGACTGGTACAATAGGCCAGAAGTGGCCGCAGTACAAGGGACTTAGTCCCACCCCGCTAGCAATAAAAAAGTCTGTAATATTTATATAGGAAGTGCGACGTAGCAGAACTCCCATAAATGTTATACCTTTACATAGATCCAGCCGCAGAGACCGGCTACAGCTAATGTGAAGTGTTCTCCTGCTCTTATGTTAGCAGTAGCCTGTCAGTAAGCTACAAGAAAGAACTTTCCATCCCACCCTGTAAATACTGAATCCAATAACCAATATATGTGACAGAGTATTTTATCGGTTTACGAACTCGGCTTCTCGACTTTATTTTTCTTGTGACCTTTATTTCCACACCGGACACGGGGCTGCTCCGATACATCGCGTTTCTGGTAGTCAGTATGAAAGTGACCGACAGTGTCCCCATCTTCAGAGCCGAAGAGTAAGCAGAGCTCTACTTTCCGCCTGCTTCTTGTTAGTTACTTGCTTCACTTTTTCGCTTAGTGGGGGGTGGAGTCCAACTGGGTCCACTGATTGGCCTATTGTACCTGCCCCCTCGTGATTATGATGATAGAGAATTTGGTGGAATGAAGATTGGCAGGGGAAACGGAAGTACTCGGAGAAAACCCACCCCAGCTCTTCTTTGTCCTCCACAAATCCCACTTGACCAGAACCTGCATCGAACCCGGGCCGCCGCGGTGGGAATCCAGCGACTAACCGCTTGAGCTATGGTGCGGTCCTACTTGCTTCACTTACTCATCAACCCTTAGGATGGACGCAGTATTGTCCTCCGAAACACCTGTGGGCTATTACCGGAATACACGTCAATTCATCCATTCNAGTTACACCGCAAATGCTGGAGAACACTTGGAAGGAAATTGAATACAGCTTGGACACCCTACACCTTATGAAAGGCGTGTATGTTGACATTCTTTAGGATNTTTTCAGACCTGCGTATTTCAGTCTTCAAAGAATCATCTACAATGTCTTCATGTGATAGCACCTTCTTGTGTTTTCTTTGTCATTATTAATCGACTAATAACCGTGTTATACACTTTAACATACTTGTACAATGTGATTCTGAATTATTGTCCGGGTTTCCGCGGCCTATAATTTTCAAACCAGAGACAATAAAATAGAACCGCTGAAGGAATACGAAAATGTAACTCAGAAAGTTTTGTGTAGCAACGCTGNGTGGCATCAATCACATTTTCAATTTCTTAACTCTTACCGGTGTACATAATCTTGAAGGAGTCCCGAAGTTTATTCGCCCAAGCCGGAAAATTCCGCCGTATGTAGCGATATTTCGTACTGTAGGCCTTAATATAATACCGAATTAATAAGTTAATTTTATGTTCCGTCTTCTAGCAGTTTCACTCAACTTCAGTACAGGTGTTTAGGTCTCCTTTATAGAAACTTACTGGCTCAGAATGTAAATGAACGAACGGAATCGTTCTAAAAACAACTTCGGCTTTATCTTGAATTGAATTTCGCTACGGGAAACGAATTACGTGGAACAATCGCTAGAAGAATCCTGAATGAAGGCCGCGCGAGCTAAGATAACATCTTCAGTCTCAGTTTGCAGGGCAGAATATTGTTTTTTGGTAATTTTGCACCGTTGCTAACGACGTCATACAAATGCAAAATATTCCCTGGAAACCTGCGTGCGGCTACAAATAATATTTCTCTATTCAATTTATATACTCGTAGAGTGTTGACATTTTGAATTTAATCATATCTGCACCGCTAAGATATGTCAATATCACAGGAACAGATATATCCAAATTGAGCAGCATCTTTTTCTAACCTTCACAGTTAAGAAGGGCCGGTTAAATAAGGTAAAAGAGAAGAGCAAATAGGGTGTAAAGTCGAGTAGATCCAACCCACTAAGAATTGAAATAATATTGTCACATATGTGGGGTGGTTGCGTGACTTATAACACAGGTTCTGCATTGAAAGATTGGATTTATTGACATCTTACGCACAGCACTCTGAACTGAAGGCAATTACAGCTCTATCGCTCATCTACACACTTGAGAGTTCACCGTTACACACACATTAGGGTTCTAAGTCTTCATTAGTCGTATCCTCGCAACGGATTTATAACAGTCTCATTGTAACTTCAGGTCACACATAAAGTCTTCTTTGCGCGGTCTAATTCATTTCTTCCCATTTCTTGACAGTCGCCTTCGATTGCCATCTCCAGAACTCCACTCAGTTCTCTACGTTCTTCGTCGCATTTTAACCCCTCGGCAAGGACAACGCGGAAAACACGGTCTCTCTATTGTCGAGAACGCTTGTTTACTGATCCTTTGCCTAGCAGTGGACATCCTATTGTTGCGCGCGTACACTTCCGCGGGAATGGGTTACCCGAGTCGTTGAGTAACAACGAGTCTGTACGTCACAATATTTTCTCGCTTGTTACGAGAGTATATTGCATTCGTTATGTCTTCAGAACTCTGTGTATCAGTGTTTTATGCTTACTTATGGAGCTGAGCCCTTCTTGAGGAGCGGCCAATTCTGCAACTACTCAAGATTCTCCCAGCATTTTATGGAACACGAAGGTTCATTGCCTTGTTCACAAGAGCCCTCCACTGGTCCTTATACTGAGCCAGATCAGTCCAATCCATCCCATCTTATCTCTCTAAGATCCATTTCAATATTATCCACTCACCTATTCCTTGGTCTTCCCAGTTGTCTCTTTCCTTCTGGCTTTCCCATCAATATCCTATATGCAGTCATCTTCTCCCCCATTCGTGCTACGTCCTCTACTTACCTCATCCCCCTTGACTTGATCATTCTAATTATACTTGGAGAAGAGTACAAGTTATGAAGCTCCTCATTATACAGTTTTCTCCAACCTCATGTCAAATCATCCCTCTTCGGTCCAAATATTCTCCTCAACACCCTATTCTCAAACACCCTCAGTCTATGTTCCTCCCTTTATGTCAGAGACCAAGTTAGTGTTTTATATCAGTTGTTATTTAACGAACCCGTGAGTGTCGAGGCTATGTACGAGTAGACCAATGACCGAATAAGAATTTGGTGCGGAAGATAGCGGACGTTGTCGAGTGTTAAGTACTCTTAGTGCGTTTACACAAATTGACTGAGGGAAACTACGATAATTTACAGAAAGGATAGCCGGTGTCCCGACCGAGATTCGAAAGAAGAACTTTTCCTCGAAAAAGTAGTCTGGAGCATTACTTTTAGACCACCCGGTTCGGTGCATGACATTATTAAAATCCCCTTGCATGTCGCATGAATTAGTTGAATTTCCGGATGTGTAAATGTTATTACATCGTGTACACGGGCGCTAGTATTGTGTCACTCGAAGTCCTTTTTATTCCACATTTTGAAAATGGTATTTCGCAAAGCGTCATGAGCTTCTGTCGTAACAGGTAGGCAAATGAAAGTTAATAGCAGCTTTTGAAATTGGGTTCCTTCCACTTGAATCTGTCTCGGTGTCCTTTGCTTTGAACGCAAGCAGTTCTGAGCACTTTATGCAACGGAATGAAGGGGCCTACACATTTTCATAATGTTAGATTTTGAGAGCCCCGTGGGATTTTGAGTGCTAACAGTTTTGTGAATATTAATTTAATATATCATCCTTGAAATAATCCTCGACTCACGAATAGTGCCGCGCTTCTCTGATCCATGTTTCATCTATGCAAACAGAAGGGGTATGGCGTTTTACGTTACCTTCAGTTTTTAACTCTGCGCCCTGATCATATGAACTTTTAAAAATAAAATCAGGTTAACGAAATGCGTACTGCTTACTTTTTACGGTTTCCTGTTAACATGCTCGTATGTTATGCGTATTACTCGTGGCTCAAAATAAACAGATAATTACGACTAAGGTTTAGAATAGGCCGCGCCATAGCTCAAGCGGTTAGTCGCTGGCTTCCCACCGCGGCGTCCCGTGTTCGATTCCGGGGTCTTGTCAAGTGGGATTTGTGGTGGACAAAGTGGCACTGGGCGGGTTTTCTCCGAGTACTTCCGTTTCCCCTGCTAATCTTCATTCCACCAAATTCTCCATCATCATAATCACTCGGTGCAGGCTACAATGGGCCAATCAGTGGCCGCTGTGCCGAGTGGAACCAGTTGGACTCCACACCCCACTAAGCGAATGAAAAAAAAAGGTTTAAAGTACAGGGTGTTCCATTCAATCCTCTTACATTTTATCCAATCTTAGAACAGAAAGTATGAATGGTAGGAAAATGAAGCTACAGGAAATGCAAGAAGGACTAAAAAAACATAATTTAACACACTAATATACCTCTACATGTGCACCATTGGAATATCCAATGTGTATTCAGTTTCTTGCCACATTCTTTCCAACATGTCCACTGGTACAGTAGCAGTCGTTTCACGGATGCGGGCTTCAGTAGAAGAACTCAGTCCCACGGAGTTCCTTGGGTAGGTACTTCTTTCGTTAGTTATCCGAGTATGCGCGTGCGCACACAAACACACATATATACTTCACAAGGCTCGCTCGTTGTCTTAAATAATCGATGTCCCGACTTAAAATTGGAAGTAAATGCTGGAAATCGCGCTTACTCCTGTGTCTGTACAAGCAAACATTGTATTCGAGGATTGACAAATGTATTTCCAAAGTTTCTTGAAAGAAGTGTATAGTGAAAACCGTATGGAATAGCTGATTGAATTCGAAGCGAACACTTTTTTTGTGCCAACATATCTGGTTTATTTCTTTTTATCGTACGTCCTTAAGAAGTTTCAATTTCCGATGACTTTCGAAAGGAAAAGAAGGCAAAAGAAACATTGAAATTCTCACGCCTCTCGTGTCTTTTTTTGTAGAATAGGAAGTGAGGCTGTGATGTTGCGCTGGATTAGGTGGGATCTTTATGACTGCATCAGAAGCGGTAAAGAACTGACATCAGTCTCTGTCACAGGGATTATCCGCTCTGTATCTTCAGCTCGTCAGCATTCATGGATTAGAAGAGAAAGTACCCTATTGGAATTGTAGATGTTTGATTACTAACCAGTGCTTTAAAATAACATCTTGAATTCGATTTCTAGGAAATAATTCAGCATTATATCACGTGACGGTCAGAGTACCTTTACGGAAACATATACTTACTTACTTACTTACTTACTTACTTACTTATGGACCTGAGCCCTTCTGGAGCAGCCGCCAATTCTGCAGCTACTCAAGAATTTCCCAGAATTTTATGGAACCCGAATTTTCATTACCGTGTTCATAAGAGCCTTCCACTGGTCCCTATCCTGAGCCAGATCAATCCAATCCATACCATCCCATCCTATCTCTCTAAGATCCCTTTTAATATTGTCCACCCACCTACTCCTTGGTCTTCCCAGTGGTCTCTTTCCTTCTGGCTTCCCCACAAATATTCTATACGCATTCCTCATCTCCCCCATTCGTGCTACATTCCCTGCCCACCTCATCCTCCTTGACTTGATCATTCTAATTATACTTGGCGAAGAGTACAAGTTGTGAAGCTCCTCATTATGCGGTTTCTTCCAACCCCCTGTCACTTCATCCCTCTTCGGTCCAAATATTCTCCTCAACACCCTCAGTCTATGTTCCTCCCTTAATGTCAGAGACCAACTTTCACACCCATACAGATCCACTGGCAAAATTATAGTTAATTATTACAGTAAGTAGAAAAAAATTACACCGAGTCTTAAGGAATGTGATTAATATTCTTAAGCAGCCAGCAAAGGAAGTCTACCCAGCCCATTTAATTTGAATACTGAGGCCGTGTGTCTTCGATGCTGGTTGTTTTCCAAGTGGAGCTGGATATGCTTTACCATTTGGGTCGTTACAGGTTTCCACGGATCGCATTTAACGGTGAATAAGGAATAGTTATTGGGATAAGAATATTCGTTTCGGGATTCCCCTGTCTCTGCAGAATATTTAATCTAATTTATGTGGTTGTATACCCGGTCATGTGATGGCAGCACTAGAGGGAAGGCTTGTGTTACACGAGGGTCAGATGTGGCGGCAACAAGAGGAAATTTGTTCCCTGTAACGTATACTGTGATGCACACTCGCACTTCACTAAAACGAACTGAGACCTAATTTTACCTCTTAAAGCCCAGTGGTCGCCCTGTGTACCACCCACTTTAAGACATAAAAACTCTGCATTCTGCCCACAGAGTGTATTTGTGTGTTCCATATGGTTCTCACAGTAAACACCGACTGTTTCCCTAAACACCATTAACCGGTGGGCTTTGTAGTGGTGACGTAATGTGTTTCCTGTGAGGTACGGACTGAACACACTAAAACTTTGCATTCTGCCCACAGAGTGTATTTGTGTGTTTCTTATGGTTCTCACAATAAACAGCGACTCTTTCGGCATTAACCGACTTGTCTTTGTAGTTGATATGTAATGTGTTTCCTGTGAGGCACGAACTGGCGGTAAATTGGCAGGGGGCGTGAAGCTGATCACTCCTCTTTACCTAGTGCATAGGTCGGGAATAGTGGAGCTATCCTACACTCCACCGCTCAAATTCACAGCTTTCTTGGAATCTTAATTTTCAGTAGTGTGTTAAATGAAATTGACAATTATGCTCTGTTTTTACCCCTTTCAATCCGCTCCCACCTTCACACCATACTTATCAGAAGGCTATTTTAATATTATCACGAGTATGAGTGATTATAGACGGGGTGTGGATTGGTAACTGGATTTATTGACCATTTACAGATTGTAACTACAAGTAACTCCAACAATCTCACTGAATTGCACACTCCAGATATCACTGTAACTACATTACAATGGCCGTGCCATAGCTCAAGCGTTTAGTCGCTGGCTTACCACCGCGGCGGCCCGAGTTCAAACCCGGGTCTGCTGAAGTGGGATTTGTGGTGGACAAAGTGGCGCTTGGGTAGGTTTTTTTCGAGTATTTCGGTTTCCCTTACCAATCTTCATTCCACCAAATTCTCCATCATAATCACCCGGGACAGGTAGAATAGGCCAATCACTGGCCGCCATGCAGAGTGGACCTAACTGGACTCCACCCCCCGCTATGCGAATTTAAAAAAAAAAGCTAAAGTCCTCAGACCTCTCAGTCTTCAGTAGCCATTTCCTGGTAACACTGTCCTCCGCTTACATCCTTATCGTCTGGCACATATCACACAACTGAACCAACCTCTAAATTTCGTTCCGCAGCTCCTCCCCTCTTTATTCCCTCACTGCTCACAATAGAAAGGGAGGACGCTGCAACCGCCACTGGGTCCCGTGTTGCGTTCCCGATACTCCGCAGATGGAATCGGTGTCCAGGCTAGCAGTTATTCAGGGAACGGCAGAACCTCATTACTAAGTATTCAATATCATAATAAAAATAACACAAAAAAAAATCAATAACAGCTCCATGATTTTAGTCCGCAAGCGAACTATATCGACCGAGCGCCTGCCGCTTTTCGGCGAAGTTTTAGTGCCAACTTTTGTGGATAGAGGATGTCGCGTGGTCAATGCAACGAATCCCTACGTCCGTTAATTTCGGTTTTCTGGACGGCAGCCCATATTTCCTTGAAATACCTGCTCAATTATCATCACGAAGCTGAGTGGACCCCGTTCCAGGCCCACTGCTTCTCAGAAAAGAATCTGGTAGCGCCGGGAATCGAACCCAGTCCTCTGGATCTCTAGCCAGGAACGCTGACCACTAGACCACAGAGGCGATCACACAAAAATATTAATTAAAAATAAAGACTTGCATTAATAAATCCAATATTCTTTCCCGCCTTCCCCTCGACCATTTGTACAGCGCAGGAAATAATCACAGACTGAAAATAACAAGAAGGGCACACAAATAATAGGAACTCGGAGCTTTAGGCAGCCTCTCCTCTCTACAAATGCGTAACCTCATTGACTCGCCCTTCGGCAACACAATATTGGGCGATAGCGACCAATAAAGAACCAAAACATTACATCTCAACCCGACTCACATAATGCCATACGTAAACAGAAAATAGTAGCTACGTAGCGTTGCTGCCTTTCAAAACCCAAAGAAATCGCAATATCCTCAAAAGATCTCACAGAACTATTCTCCGGTCGCATCCATTATTGCAAGATACGCCACCTCACACTTCGACAGTACGTGAATGAAAAAGCGTCCAGGCTCCTAAGTGTGGGAAACATAACCAGGCGACTCAAACGGACCAAACCTTACGAACTAGCCAAGCAGCCCGACAGCTAAGAGATCCGATGGGCGAACTTAACTTCAAATAATCTTATTAACTTAGTGTCAAATTAAAAGAGATTTTTAGTTCAAGCGAATTGTCTTTATAACATTTTTCTTACATTTTGTAGCAACCAATAAATAATAATAACAAAAAACTATTCTCAGAGCCTCTATCGGCCGGAATAAGAGTTCAAACAAAATTTCGAATGCGCAACCTGAACGCAATTTCCACGTACCTCGGCCGACTGCCGAGCCAGACAAGAGGTAGGCTTAGGTCCGCATACCAAGATGAAACTCTTTACATTCTAGAACAGCTGATGGAGGGGGGAGGAGGAGGGGTTGAGGTGGTACAACCGGAATAGTGGGATTACGCGAAATATGAAGTAGTGGAGTGGGATGCGCTATAGCTCAAGCGGTTAGTCGCTGGCTTCCCACCGCGACGGCCGGGGTTCGATCCCGGGTTTGGTCAAGTGGGATTACGCGAAATAGGAAGTAGTGGAATGGGTAGCTCAAGGGGGGGGAAGGGGGCATCCGATCGTCCAACCGAGCTATAAGTGAGCATGGCTCAATAATAGTACAAATAGTTTATGTATAAATTGATAATGACCTATGACATTGTAGCAGTAGTTTCTGTATGTATTGATATGTGTTTCTGAAGACCGTCGCTCCGACCGAAACATGTAAAGGATGAAAGATTAAAAAAACACAACATTTATCAATCACAATGGACGGCGTTAATAACCTTTTATACACGTACTATTGCTAGTGTGACGAACCAGGATGAGCCAAGTCAAATCCATTTTAAAATTATCCTACCACTTTCGCCCAGGTATCTGAAATTTTGTAAAATGCTGAATGAATTTTTTATCCCTCCCATGAGTTCTACATGCTCAACCAATATCATAGCCTGATTATTTCTTCCAGCTTACCGCCTGTTAGTTGCTTGTGTTAATTTTGGACTCTGAAGATGGAAGTAGTATGTTTCTTCGAAATATCTGTGAGCATCTACCGGACTTCACGGCTGCAAATTCTACAAACAGCGTTTTGATATGTCGCCACATAGATAAACTTGAGAATGCAACCGAAGTCGTGACGAGGGATTTCCCGATTTGTCCATTTTGCGGTGAAACTAAGCATGATTCGTGGCTGGAATTGGAAAACTAAGAGATTCACGTGATTTGACTTCGAAGGGAGTTTTGTGTCAAGTCCCAGAGCCCGTCCGGGGTCCGTACCAAGCTCACTGGAGTCTCATAAAGAAAGACATCATCAGTTCTCACAGTTGTTTCGGACAGAACTCCCAGCTTATTGATAAAACTGAGGCAAAAGCAGAAATACTTCCCGTGGTATGACGACTTCAAATAAAAGTCACCAAAAATGGTGGATTTTATATGTGATAAATCGTTACATTGCTGCATGAAATGTTTATTGCTTTCCCAGGATATATCCAGTAATGTGTCAGAGATTGTATTAAAGACGAAGACAGTTCTTTCATCTTCCTGCCAAACCGTAAAGTCTAAGAATTCCACTCTCAGTTGTCCAATATATTTTTCTTTCTCTGTTCAGTGCATTATATTATAAAGGAACAGATGCACTGAATAGTTTGAACTTCTGGATGTTCAGTAACCGCACAACAGAAATATACTGACTGCAGAGAAAATTCTCATATAAACGCTTCAGATGTTAGGAAATTTAAGCAGGAAATCAAATGTGACTTCTTAAGGCTAATGGAGAACAACAACGTCTAAAATTCAGAGAATGTTATTCATCTAGGATCTAGATGAATCTGTCAGATTTTAGGTTATCCAGTATTAAGCCGTATAAGTCCATACGTACGTGACATATGCTGTGGACTGCACAAGTAAGCACCTATCCATTCATGCACCAATCCATCCATCTATTCATCTACCCTTCCCTCTTTCTATCCACCCATTCTTCCGTCTTTCCATCCATCCATCCATCCACCCACCCACACACCCATCCACCCACTCATCCACCCACTCCCCCTTCCACCCATCCGTTCGT
>NW_019718627.1:871876-941627 GCF_002891405.2 Cryptotermes secundus | reverse complement strand
TCCATCCACCCACCCACCCATCCACCCATCTATCCGTCCGTCCATCCATCAATCCATCCATCCAGCCACCCATCCATTCATCCATTCACACACATCATTCCACTCAACCATCTATTCATGCCCCTAGTGCTCATCTACTCGTCCAGTCTATCGGGTGGTGACCACGAAAGCTACTGTCTTCTGGGATTTGACACCGTGTAGTTTGGTCCATAAGTACACACGTTTAAGGGGAACATACTGCCTCCATCTGTAGGGCAAAGGATAGGCAGCGCGGAAAGAAAACTGATGAATTTCTTTTAATCTTACTTAGGTCTGTCCCCTGTCTCCATTACACACCCCGCCCCTTTTTTCTGTATTTCATTTCTTTGCCACGTTTTACTTTTATTAGATAAATATACTCGTACTTTTCAAATTTTCTGTTTTATGTATTGTTGCTTGTCGATCCTCTTTTCTCCCCCCCCCCACCCCCCATTTTTCATGTTAACTTCTACCTCCCTTTCTATGTAAAAGTCCCATTCATTATACATCCATGCCATTGGCTGTCTCGTAGCCTCTTCGTGTCTGCAAGTGCTGCCTTCTGCAGTTGCGCAGATACCTTCCAGCTCATTTTACACCACTCCTAATCTTCCTCCCAGCAGGTTCTTCCGAAACGTTGGTAAAATCCTAAGCGATGTTTAAGATGACTGTAATACTCATTTTCAAACCTTCAGTAGTGTTATTAACTTGATATAAAGAAAGCTTCAAACTCAGTGTCATTGACAACAACTAATTGTGAGCCCTTGTTCTCATGTTTTCTTTTTCACTGCACCATACAGAGTGGCCCAGATGTTAATTTGCAACGTTCGCTCGTATTACCGGAAATATTCATTTTTAAACCTGTCAGTGAATTTGTAGAACGGTATCACAGCATCGCGATTTGTGAATTTAACGCAGAGGGACTCATTTCGAACAATTTATGTATATTTATCGAATAAAACGGTAAATTGTAACGCATTTTAGTGTATATTTTGCTGACAGGATAACTGACTTTCGGGAAGTTTTGTGCAGGAATATTTAGTTACTGAAATCCAGAGACGTAAAGGGGCGTAACATTTGTCACCTAGGCACATTGATCATAGTTCAAAGTAGATATTTGTGTTTAATATGTTTAATCGTTTAAACAAGCGTTAACACGCTTACCTACATATGTGTCTCTAAGTATTCTGTTTTATGTCTCATGACAAAATTTATCCTCGCAACTATTTTTAACACAAACTCAAATTACGTGGTAGAAGCTGGAAGATTTTGTACACAATTTAAAACTCACGTTGAACTAACTGGATTATAGTTTATCTGACTCGTTAGTATATAAGGCCGGTTTATTTTTATTATTTATTATTATTATTAGAGGGGGTGGGTTTCCCCATGCACTTAGACAAGTTATTGGTCCATTGTGCGTCCCCCTTTAATTTCTACTTTCACCATACCCTACCGGTACTGGTGCGTGCTATCAGCCCCGTTCAGCCAACGAGGTCGGCCCTCGGTACCTGATATTTCCACCATCTACCAGAGGCATTGGAAACTACTTGGGCGGGAAATATGTTGCCTGATTTTGCTCAGAGGTCTCCTAGAGACATGAGGATCTTTTACGTGACGTAAATCAGGCCGGTTTATTTTGTTATAATATAAATATAATGAATATATAATATATATGAATATAATGAATATATAATATATATGAATATAATGAATATATAATATATAATGAATAAAATATGACACGGAAATGTGTACGAAGTTACGGCATTTTATATTGCAGAAGTGTGCTGATAATTTTTGATGTGTTGCCTCATAGGAAAACAAAAGATAATATTAACAAAATTATCAGAAAGATTATTGTGCCTCTTCAGCTGAGGCGTTTCGGGAAAGTCAACTGGAACCTGTGTTACCGCACTCATAAAAATTTAATGACGTTCTAAATTAAATAAATTCGAAAGCAACATTAATCTGAAAAGTTCAAAGGAACTGGTCGAATCTGTACACATCATACACTATTTGTATAAATTCTTTGAACAGAATAAATAAAATGTATGGATTGCAAGGTTGCCGTGTATGTCCTTCGGAACCGCCGCACGAGACAGTCCTTAAGGCGGGGTTCACAACTCGTGGCACGTCGTGTTTCCAAAAGTTTTAAATATTTGGCTCACTTTGTGTAACCTGATTTAAACGATCCATATATTACCTCGATGAAGTGAGACATTTTATATTTGATGGCTCACGTTTTAAGGATGAGGTGTAGTATCACAGCCGTAGGATGTTAAAGTGACAGCTGAAGAAAAACAAGGAGGCATGAAAAATTGATCCTGTGCTTAATTAGTTAAGCACTAGGTGATGAAGATTTATTGGGGAGTGGAGGTATAACTTCACATTTATTGACCTCGGCAATATATGGAGGTGAGTGGTCAGCTACACGCTCCTGTCGCTTTAACCATCTAGAAACAGTCCCCTGTACGCATTAGACAGAAGGCTGGGTGGGCCCCAGATTCTGTCTGGACGCTGTAGAGAAAAGTCTTGGACTGCCGGGAATTGAACCCGGGCCGTCAAGCACGTCGCTATACCGACTGAGCTATTCCCTCTTAAGTAAGTAGGTGCACTGAGTAGAAAATTGTGGAATTTTGTATTTCGGAGTCTGCGCTGTTTGTGATTCTTCAGTTGATGTGACGTGTCTTGGCGAGTCTTTGATCAAGGTGTGGCTGGGTGCAAAGTGCTGCTTGTGCTAAAACAAGCCGCAGTATACTAATTCAGTGATGCATATTGTGACATGATGCCTGAAATCCGGAATGGGAGAACCAGAGCGGAAGTCCGTTACTAGCAAACGACTCTCCAAACACACGTTCCCGCAGCAACGAACAGTACATTGCTAGCCAACGGTTCATTAAGCACGTTTCCGTGACAACAGACATTCTCCATGCTTATCTGTAGCCTATATAATGAGTCATGCAGAGAAGAAAGATTCACTCGTGAGGAAGCAGTCATTCGAGAGTTCAGTGATTCAGTCGTAAGAGAATTCAGAAGTTGAGTGTCCAGCTGTGAAGCGTTAAACAGCGGACAACGGAAACTGAAGAAGTGACCGACTCATAAATCAGAACCAAGTCAGTCACAGTGGAAGAGAAGACACTCGTAGTCCAATAAGGAATGGAGCGAGTCTTAGGTAGGCCGCACACCGGCATGCGTCAAGACATGTAACAGTCAATACACGATGTCTGCGACATGACGCAAAGAAAGGAGCACGGTTGAAACGAATGAGATTATGAAAACCAGCGCACACCGGTGTGAGTCATGATGCNAGTCCAATAAGGAATGGAGCGAGTCTTAGGTAGGCCGCACACCGGCATGCGTCAAGACATGTAACAGTCAATACACGATGTCTGCGACATGACGCAATGAAAGGAGCAGAAACGAATGAGATTATGAAAACCACCGCACACCGGTCTGAGTCATGATGGTGACGTCATGACTCAGACCGATGTGCGGCGGTTTTCATTCTCATTTCAACTGTGCTCCTTTCTTTGCGTCATGTCGCAGACATCGTATCTTGACTGTTACATGTCTTGACGCATGCCGGTGTGCGGCTTGCCTTATGCAGGAATTGATTGTGAGATGTTGTAATTGGTTGCAGTTGCCAATAAATCCAATCATCAAATCCAGAATCCATTATTATTAGTCACATAACCTCGGACACGTGACAGTATGGATCCATTATATCGAGTTCAGACTTGGCCGTAGTAATACTTAAGCCTGTTCTGTGACTTTCTGTGACTGACTGCTGACTCAGAGTGGCTGAATAAGTTACGGCGTAACCTGCTGTAACGTCCACTGTATAGTGCTATCTGTTGTAGTGTGACCAAAGAATGTATTTAATGTACCTCTGCCTGGGCACTCCGTGAGTGCTGGGTAACTCGTATTGAGTTACGGTTTCAAGTGGCGTCCGCTTTGAAAGACCAGCCCCCTCCTGCTGTCAAAGAGGTGGCCTCATATTCAAAACATCGTAATAGTCCATGGAAGTAAACAAAAGTATGATAATATGTCCTAAAGAGGGCCGAAACCAAGAATAGCTGTGCTGGAGAGAAGTCAGCAGGAAATACCTCTCTACGCTGTATCCAGTCATTTAAATGACCTTCAAATAAATATATTTAAAAAAACATAATTGTAAAACGTATTGGATAATGATACGGTGAAATATATACATCATCCACGTTTACAATTTCATGACATTTAAGATTCTTGAAGCGTTAATAGGCCTATTAATATTGTCATGTATCAGGTTTAGCGTGACGAATGTTAACGGATTCTGGTTTCGATGAATGTATTTATTGGCGCTTCTGTACAATTACAACCAATTATAATAGCTCACAATCAATGACTGCTTACTTACTGGACTACGAGGTTCTTCCCTTCCACTGTGACGAATTACGAACGAAGAATTCCTGCTCACACTGAACTCGCTTACGAATGAGGTCTGTCTGACGAATCCTCTTACGAGTCGAAACTTATGTTACGACCGACGGTCAGTCGGCCAGTGTATCTCAAAATAAAGCACCCATCTGGGGCTTACGACCATAATTTTATTACCGTCAGGCAGCTGCGGGTTTGTTGATGTGGGGCGCTCTCTGACGAGAGGACGGGCGTTTGTTTACAATTGCTGCTGGTCCTCGCCAGCGCAGTCAATCTCGGTTTCGAGTCCCGTGGTACTCGCGACCATATTTCACTGACTCAGACTGGAAACTAGGTTTCGACCGCGCCTCCACACGAAAACCATTGTATGTACAGTTCCCGTGGTAACCAATTCTGCTTAGTGATGCATGTAGCAGATATGTTAAACGCCTCCCGGTATGCGTCATTCTGTTACAGGTATGACTGGAAGTGAGTAAGTTTATGACAAGAAGCTTGCAGTAGAAAATGTACTTATAACGGAACATCCGAAACCCGTTTAGATATTTCATCTTTGCAATTAATCATTTATTTCACAAATATTTCCGTCTTCAGTCACCTTTCTTCCTTGCTACATGATTGGACCGTGTACGGCCATCATCAGGTTATCTTCTGTCATGATAAAATTGTTGCACTGTAAGTTAAAATTACGTATCTCTTGGGAATCCGATATTTGATAATTAAAGTAAATTGACCTTAATTAAAATTAATTAACATCCAAGTGTTTTTATTGTGGTCGTCGTCCATTCTTTTAAACATTTTTTTTTCAATATCTCTTATTTTGTATTTATTTGCGCAGCATTCCCTTTGTGGCTTGTGTATTAAGCATGTGATTTGTGCAGTTCGTAAGGATTATCAGTTGATGTAGTGTCGTCATCAGTTTTGTCATATTTCGCTGTAGGTTCTTCCTCGCTGACAGAATAGTTGTGTTGTTAATTAGTCTGTGTATGTAGGCGGAAAGTTATGTGAAATAAATGTTATATGAATGCAACAGGATGCTTAAATACAATATTCTGATATTAATGAATACATAACGCTGTATTTAAGCATCCTGTTGCATTCATATTACCCTAATTGACACACTATACTTCCACATATTGAAGTTCTGTTTGTTTTTAATGATTTTTAATAGAGGACATTTATTTTTGTTGGATAGTGGTCTAGTGGTTAGAGTTCCTGGGTACAGATCCAGAGGTCGCGGGTTCGATTCCCGGCGCTACCAGATTTTCTGAGAAGTAATGGGTCTGGAACGGGGTCCACTCAGCCTCGTGAGGATAATTAAGGAGCCGTTTCAAGGAAATAGCGGCTCCAGTCTAGAAAGCCGAGATTACCGGCCGTGGGGATTCGTTGCGCTGACCACGCGATACCCTCTATCAGGTAAAGTTGGCACTAAATTCGCCGACAAGCGGCGGTCGCTCGGTCGGTATAGTTCACTTGCGGACTACAGGCCACAGATTTTTTTGTATGACATTTAAATGTGATACGTGAAGCTGTACTTACTACACAGTGAAACAGTTTTAGCAAATAGTGACACCTGATGATGTCTGTGTACGAGCGAAACATGTGGTGATAAGAGAGGGCGATAATAAACGGATTGCATCCTGGCCAGAAGTACAGTCTGTGAATGATTAATAATGAAAGCATGTTAGATAACGGTGAAGGTTGAATTCATGAAAGATGGAACATGTCTTCGGTCTAATTCTTGAATTGGGGTAGAAAATATTAAATGAAATTGATGTTCATGGCTTCACCCCCATATCAACCCCAGTGTTCCCCCGTCATCGGAGTAGGAAACAGGGCCAGACGCACAGAAATGCATTTAGATCTTTCTATTAAATGTCCTTAATTTCTTGTCCGATTTTAACTAAAAGTGCTTTACTTTCAGAGGATTCAAAAAGTTCCCAATATAAACTCCCATGAAAAATCATATTTTGGGGGCTTAGTTGTTTCATTCTGAGAGACAGATGAACGAACTCACAGACGGAGAGTGAAAGGAAAAGAGATGTAATTTGCATTTCTTACAGACGCGTTTAACGTATGATGAAATTTTATTTTAAATTCTCAAAGGAAATTACAAAAGTAAACAATGAATGAAATAAATGAAAATAATGTGATAAGATAATAACTTTGCGGGGACACAGATATGTTCAGTGAGAAGAGAAAGGCAACAACAGATTTGTTTCTACAATAATTGGACATTAAATTAAACCACTGACACATTTATTGGCTCCCAGCAGCAGAGCATGACATTAAAGCATGACCCCATTCTGCTGTTCAGCTGTCCCAAGAGGCTTAGACCCCATGCGGCTCAAGCGATACTGTTCGGCTGCATGAACAGAATGCGGGATGTTTGCGAACTACATTGAGATAGGGCGACGGGGAGGAAGATGTTTCCACAGTGAATGCAGTGGTCAGTGCTTTCCCCACTCTTCCTTGCAGACAGCTGTCTCACCAGGAGCGCTTGTGCTTACCCTCAACGGCTGAGAAGTTAACGTACTCGAAAGTTCACTGCGTGAGGTCTCGTTTCCTCGCCGTTCCTTGTTTCGTGCTTCTTCCCTTTGTTATGGTTAACTGCATGAGTAAACATGATTACTATGTAAACGTGAAACATATCAAATATTAAAATTAATCCTGATGTTTGCAAATCTGGACACTAAAATGTTCTGTCACGTAATGATTTTGTGTATCAAAGTTTGAGCCAAATCAAGGCTTGGTTTTCGTTTTGTATTACTTTTTCTTGTTGCTATTATATTTTCATAACAACGAATAAAATATACAATGTGAATGAATAGTGTCATCTTTTCAAATTGCGTAGTTAGTGGTATGTACTTACGTATTATTATTATTATTATTATTATTAGCTGTTGACTCGGCACATAAATAATAAAGAATTGAATCATTATTTTATTAATTTAAATTGCAAGTGGGTTTTTACCGGGTGGTAATGATACTATAGTAAGACACAACACAAATGTCACACATTACGCAAGACACAAAACTATACTGTCTTCAGTATAAACATATACATTAACAAAGAAAACCTGCAAGTATTAAAATTTTCTCTTTATCATGATCTTAGCATAGCGCTCTGTGTGGCCGAACCTTAATTCTGAGAAATATTAGTGACTCACGGAATAGAAGTGATATGGGAGGAAGCGGGAAGTAGCCTGATTTGAAGCACTAGAGCCGTATTTACTTGCAGGGACTGAGTAGAACCACGAAAAGCTTCAGTCAGGTTAGCTGGTCTTCGGGCCGAGATTTGCACACGAGGCATCACAAATACGAAAGCAAGAGTGGAACCCACTACATGTAGGTGCCATAGTGTGCAGACTTTCTGAACGTGCTACGCTATGTTCATAACTTTCACACAGAGACATTCATCTTCGTGTGACGGGCTGAAATGAACGAAGTCAGACACAGCGTTCAGTTGTCAGTTGCTTATGTAACACCGGCCGAGAATTTGTTGTACAAGCTTTCTCACTAGTATCTTATCCTGATTTCTGCACTGTTCATTTCCATGCTAAAATATTATCGAACTGTGTGTCGAGGGCGTTGTTCACCGCCACCTCCCACGAATAACAAGCAAGAAGAGTCAGTCAGATACCGTCTTCTTTCTATAATACGTACTATCAGATTAGCCCGGCGTAGGGAAGAACAGTTTGTAAGTCTTCCGCGAACTGATCTCTTCATAATATTGTCACTTATCCAGGGTTTGAGTGACTAATAAGATTGAATTTGGATTTGATGGTCGAATTTATTGGACCTTTATACAACTGGTTACAACAGGCCACAAATCGCTATTTGACACACTACCATCTTCCGACTGGATACTCCACGGGAACTGTTGTGACTTCCGACTGAACTGTCAGTTATTTTTGTCTTCTCGTTATATAGCTTCAGTTCGGATCACAGTACAGAAGATACTTCCGTTGCTTAGCAGTGGATACCGTATTTACGCATGTATAGGCCGCACATTTTTTGCCAAAAATTCAAGAGGAAAACTGGGGTGCGGCTTATATTCGAAATATTCGAAATCACACTTCATTAAAAAAAATTATATTCATAATTAGTAATACAGGGTGTTCTACTCCTGAAATAATATTCCAAGAAAATTATTTTTTCTATAATTTCTGTCTGAAAATTGTGCTGCGGCCTATACACGCACGCGGCCTATACATGCGTAAATACGGTATATGCGAACCACACGGAGAACACATCTTGCGACAACGGTTCTGTTGTCGCGTGCGCGTATTGCGGGCGTTGCCTAGAAATGGATCTACTCTATTGTTGGTTACCTGTTTGTTACGGGCTTGTTTACCGAGACATTTACTAACAATGGGTCTACATGTCACAGTATCGTTGCAAAGAAACTGCATACAAATTCTCAGGCGCAATTGACCCTCACTACAGTATCCTGCTTACGAAAGCGATTGTTTTCGGAAGATCAATATTGGTTGCTGAACAGCTGTCGATCGGTCTGTTAAATTATCGCTGGTAATCGCCAGCGCAGCAAATCGTTGTTTCGGCTCACTAGTCCTTGAATCTCCCAGCGAAGTCCTCTGCTATGATGTCGAATCTGGTTGAAAATGTATCATCCGGACACAAGCCAGAAAGAATTACATCTTTAATAGTCAGACGTCGGTATTGATGTATGTTAGACCGAGCAGACCACCATATATATATATATATTTTACGTCTATTTTGTTGAGAACTTGTTATGGAGTGAGGGGACATCGAGTGCCTCCACTTTCTAGACGAGTAAATTAAATTTGTCATTAACTCTGACATTGAATGATACCAACTTCTACAGCGCTAGCAACTTCAATTAGTGTCGTGTTGTTGAAACGTTTCCGAAGATTTACGTAGCATAAGCCCTTTTGCTACTTTGTGACTACGTCCAACCCGTCAAACACGTCTCGTATGCGATATTATAGAAAGTTTTATGTTATTCTTATGCACACCCCTCTTTGATTTATTGGAATTCGTAGCTGTGTGCAGTTGGCCGCGCCATTGCTCAAGCGGCTAGCTAGCTAGCGTGAGCAGGTGCAACAGACTGCTCACGCTGGTTCGCTAGCGGATTTCTTCTTTTTGTTCTACCCTGAAGATGGAGGCAATATGTTCCTCCGAAACGTCGGTTAACACACTATCTACACGGCGCCAGACGACTGCTTTCTTCATAGTCACCGCCGTGAAGACCTCAAATCTTACTTGACTTATATTCACTCACATTCAGTTCTGTTGCGTGTGTCACTGGAAGTTACCATCCAACATTCGAGCGAATGGTGGACAGTAACAGTTCTCGAGCGCAGTTTGGCAGCGAAATATCTGCCCTATATCCATTCTATCGGCCATTATTCGTCTGTCAATTTTGTCTTCATTCATTTTTTGTTCCTTCTTCTCTTACTTCCCTCTCATTATAATCATCATCATCAACGACGGAACAGCCCTTTTGGAGCCATAGGCTTCCTACAAGATTCTGCCAGACTGCACCCAGTTTTAACTTCTTTGGATCCAGCAACAATATTTTTTTTACAGAGCAAGACCGTCAGCCTTGCGTCCAACCCCCTAACCTTGAAGACCATGTTTCTCTATTTATGCCCCTCAGTGAAAGGCTCGTCTATTTCCTCTTCTGTCAATTCTCTCTTTCTTTGTATCTTCCACATTCTGTTTTATTCTTTCCTCTCCTTTTATTTTTCTACTCTTCCCCTCGTATTTCTCCTGTCTCCTCTAATGTTCTTGTTTTCCCCGTACCATAGTCTTCATTTTCTTACTCATCTCTTTCCCCATTCACACATTTTTTTCTTTTTTACTTCTCCACCCTCCTGTTCTCTTCCATTCTCATTCCTTCCTCTCTCTTCTCTTCTGTCCTCTTTCCTTCTCTTGCCATCTGAGAAATTTATTGTGGTCTTCTGGGATGTAAAGTTTTGTACATTGGTACAATATAGAAGATCTGAAGTTTCGAAGGGGCCTGTTGGCTTCATCATCAGTACAAAAGTTGGCGATAGCAAATCCCTTCGAACCTTAGTGCGTATCTATTACACGGCTTCACATTCCAGAAGACTGTACTCTTAACGATCTCAGTAGTCATAACAGAAAAATGTACTATTTTAACGTATTTTATAACACCTTAAGCGAGGTCACTTCTGGCATGTCTCTGTTACATATGAATAGGCGTATCCAGTGGCCGCACACGAGAATCTCCATTCTCGTTCATTCTGCACGCCTTCGTGGGTTAATTACAAAAGCAGACGCTTATTTGAGGCCAATTAAAGTTAACAGTCGTAAGCGGTGCAACGACTGACATCACGCGACCCGAACAGCACTGTTCCATTATCACCACAACTTCGCGCGTAAAGGAATTGTTATTGTAACGGCAATAACAACAGTTAAGTGCATGAACTGGATGACGTAGGAGTTTAATTGTATCAAAACTTCTCGTTAGAACAGAGGGTGGATATTTGCGAAGAAAAGTGAACATTCATGACTCCCGTCAAACTTCGTTATGAAAAGTGTATCTACTTTCAGAACGGTTAAAGCATTAATCATTTCGTTAGATTCACGCCACTAAACGTTACACTACTGAAACCATTCTTCTATGTCAGTTCTGTCGGAGTTAAGCCAGTGTCTTTCATGCAGTCGAACTAATATCCACGGAAGGGTAGGCTGATTTAAATTAATTTAATATTAAAGGTTCGGCCACACAGAGCGCTACGCTATGTTCGCTGCGTACGCTATGTACACTCTGCGACGCAGCTAACATAGGGAACCTAGCGTACGTAGCGTACGGAAGTCTGTGTGGCCAGTCACGTTGGCAATAAAGGGAGATATTTTTCTGTTCGTAAAGCGAACATAGCGTACGTAGCGCTGTGTGTGGCCGAACCTTAGAGAAGTGATAGCTGATTGAATATCTCTTGGCACAAGCTGAAAGGTCAGCATCAAGATCAGCGGAATGGACACGACATTGACGGCCAAGAAAGTGGGCTCAAGGAGTAGTACATTTCACAAAAATAGGTCATGGTCGTTTCCTATAATATTTTTTCGTTTTATTATTCACTATAATGAAGTGATTCGGAGCTATATAGTAATTAGAGTTTCCAACATTGTTGTTAAATGAACCATAAAGAAAGGCGATACTGAGATTATTTCTTCCATTTCAGATCTTCACATCCTGTTTCATAAGTTTTATCTTAATATTGTCACGTGATTGAGTGACTATAGATGGGGTTTGGATTAATAATTGGATTTATTGCGCACTTGCAGAGGTAACTACAAATAACTACAGCGCGATCTCTAATTTACACATCCTGTAATTCACTACAGCATGCGGCTAAGTCTTTTCAGTCTTCTGTGTCTTCAAAAGTTGTTGTCTGGTAACGGCTGCCAACGCCGTAACTTCCTCAGCTTCCGTGTTCACACCCTTACTGTTCGGCAACTGTCTCCCAACTAACTCCAGTTCTTTACTTTACTCAACTCAGCTGAATTAACTCCACTGACTCTGCTTATAACATCTCCGCACGGACCCCACAGAAATCGCCGTTCCAACAGTTATTCTACTGTTGCCTAACGCAGCTGTCGCACGGACCGCGTAGAGGACGTCGGTTGGAAGTTAGTCCATAGCAACGGGTCTACGTGCTACAATATCATTTTTTCATGTCCTTGGTCCTCCAAATGACTTCTTCCAAAGTAATTTTATAGCAAATGTCGATTTACATCTCTTGTGCCCTCCACGGTGCCTTGATTTCGCTGTTTTCACATTGTTAGATGTCTCGAGAATTTATGGTGCTTTTCGTGATGTAATATCCTAAATTACCAAATCATTTCGCCCTTCTCAGAGCCAGAAATATTCTCTAGCAATCTGCGTTGAAATACCCATAAATTGCATCGTTCCCTGCAGATTAAGATACCATGTTTCACAGACGGACTCTGTGGAGATAAGTCGTTCTTGAGAAGCCAACAGTTGTTTAGCCACTCAAGAATTTCCAAGAATTTTATGAAACTCTAAAATTCATCACCGTGTTCACAGGGTCCCGCTTGTGGTTCCTATCCTCAGACAGATGAAATTAGTACACACCCTCTTTAAGATCAATTTTAATATTATCCTCACATTTACAGCAATGTTTTTGTAATAATCTCTCCTACTGGTTTTCCTACAACATTTGTATGTGCGCATATATTCCTTGACATTCGTGCTACATCCCCTGCTAATCTCTTTAACATCGATTATTTTATCATGCCAATGTTATTTGGCGAGGAGTACAAATTATGATATTTCTCATTATGAAATTCCCTCTAGCGTCTCATTTAATCTCAAGTTCAAATAACTTCTCAATACCCTGTTTTATGAGCTCCAGACTATATCCTTCCCTTTATGTGAGAGACGACGTTTCTCACATGTACAAAACTACGGGTAAAATTATAATTTCATCCATAAATCCTTACGTTCTTGTCCCTGTGCTTTTTTTTTATTGCTAGCGGGGTGGAATGAAGTCCCTTGTACAGCGGCTACTTCTGGCCTATTGTACCAGCCCCAGATGATAGGTGAGGGCTATTGTGGAGCAATTGGTGGAATGAAGATTGGTAGGGGAAACCGAAGTACTCGGAGAAAACCTGCTCGAGCGCCACTTTGTCCGCCACAAATCCCACTTGACCAGACCCGGGATCGAACCCGGGCCTCCGCGGTGAGAAGCCAGCGACTAACCGCTTGAGCTATGGCGCGGCGTCCTTTAGAGGTAACTATGATGTAAATTATAAATTATATCTCGTATGAAAGAAAGTTTAGGACGAAAAACAGGACAGTATACTCGTATTAAGCAAAAGAGATGTAGCTTATGTAAAATGGAGCGACAGTAGGTCCCTGGCTTTCATATTGAAGTGAACAGGATTTAAGAAGAACAAAAATGTTAGTAAAGTCATAGCAGAAGTACTTACATTTTAAATAACTACTAAGGGGTGTACCAAACTAGAAAAAATTAAGAATGAAGATTCAAGGCAGCCAAATTACTCTATTTATACCGAATATAGAAGGTTATACAATTTCAGAGAAAATGCTTAACCCACTTCAGTAAAATGGACGAAGACACATTACCCTAAATTGGATTCTGTTATAACACAGAGGGATGTAGTGACATGAGAAGATCCTGGCTAGGAAGTTGGATGCCACTGCAGTCTGATCCACTGTAGAACTGGTCTGGGTGTAGAAATGAAACTACAAAATAAAAATCTGTGCCAAGTCATTATCATAATAGCGAAAGATAAACCTACGCAAATTTTATAGAACCGTGAAATTTCCGCAAGATGCACTTCTGGTTCTAGATCAGCATAAATTGTCTTCTGCGTACCGAACTTGAAGTGTTTGCAAAATTCTGGAGAAGGAGAAAATCTTTTCTATTCTGACTTCGGATACATATTTAATTTCCGATCAATCGTACAGTGCTCCCACCAGTTAGTATTTAGTTATGTATTTCTTAGCAGCGGTATTGTATTTAGTTGATGAACTATGCTACAAGCCGGAAGGTCACAGGTTCGTGTCCCGATGAGGTGGATTTTTTCTCCCAATTTACCTAATCCTTCCAGCTGCCCATAGGGTCAGCTCAGCCTCTAACAGAAATGAGTACCAGGAATCTTCCTGCGGGGTAAAGGGCGGCCGGCGCCTAAGGCTGACAACCTTACAGTCATCTGTGAGCCGATTGTCTAGAGAAAATGTGGGAGCCTCGACGTCTCACAACCCTATGGGCCTTTACGGTATGTTACAGGGATAACTTTGCCTTTATCCATCTGTTATAAAGACCTGAAAGAATAAGTCTATTTGATTTCAGGCGTAGATATAAGGATAATATAAAAAAGGATCTCTAAATTTTAGGGCAGAAAAATGTAAACTGAGTGATATAACCTAATGGCGAGCTCTTGTAGACAAGATAGTTAAGTTCATGATAAGTAGGATTATTTCGAACCAAATAACCATTTATAGGATTTGAGATCCGCACAGCTACGATTATGAAGAGTTCTGTTTTCTGGGATATATCGCCGTCAAGTCAATTGAAAGTTAACCGACGTTTCGGCTTTGCTTGCTGCCTGTTTATTTGCTTGTCTTACGCTTCAACACTGAAGATGGAGGCCACGTTTCCTCCATAAACATCGGCTGTTCTTCAGCGGGATACGCAACGTTATATTTCAGAATATAGATGTCTCGAGTAACCATTTTATTTTGAAGAACTCGTATGCATGAATTTAGACGCTATTTTAATGCAGATTTCACGTAAACAGGGATTCGCTGGCATCCTTAGAAACGACCCAGTATACTAGAAATTTATGTAATTTAACAAATATTTCAATATTTTCTACAACTTTTATTTGAAACATTGTAATAAAAAAAGATTACGTAATTGTGATACTACTTTCGTGTATTGTGATGTATTTACCGAAATTAGCTTCGTGACAGTGGATTTGTAATACAAATTTCTTTACTCAGTAATCAACCAAATCCCGTGTTGGATATGAAGACCCAGTGTTGGAGACTTAGGGAGCTCTAACGAGCTGTCTAGTCACGGTTATCACGTGACTCAGGGGACGGTGATAAATGAGTATGAAGCTATGACGAAACGATGACCAATGGAACGAAACGAAGAAACGTGGGTAAAAACATGCTCCCCCTGTCGCATAGTCCACCATGAATACTACATGAGCCCACCCGAGATTGAATCCGAGGCGGAGGAAATCCAGTGCCAGTCACGACCCAGCGAAATGCGTGTATGTATACATTTCTTGAACACCAAGGACAATAAGATATTTCAAAATTATGTGTTCCTCTTTGAATCTCAGAGAGATAGGATGAGATGGTATGGATTGGATTGATCTGGCTCAAGATAGGGACCGCTGGAGGGCTCTTGGGAACACGGTAATGAACCTTTTGGTTCTATAAAATGCTGGGAAGTTCTTGAGTAGCTGCACAACTGGCGGCTTCTCAAGAAGGGCTCAGTTCCATTAGTGATTATTGGTGTGTTCCTCTTTGATATATATGTTTCAACTCTTTGTTTCCTTCTTTAGCGTACGTGATCGGCCTTTAATTTCTCTTGACAGAACTTAAATTACCATTCTTGATACTCCACGTCTTCCTCGCGTAGAGTTACTCGATTATTAACGCCTTAAAGCTCGGTGGTTGCTATATATACCACCTGCTTTTACATACTAAATCTCTGAATTCTGCTCACAGTGTGTATTTGAATATTTCATATAGGTCTCACAATAAATGGCGACTGTTCCTCTAAACAGCGTTAACTATGTAGTNGGCGATACGTTCCTCCGAAACGTCGGTTAACACCACATATACACGGCACCAAATCCCAGAAGACTGCTTTCTTCATAGTCACCGCCGTGAAAGCCTCAAATCTTACATATATAGTTGATCTTTGTAGCTGAGGCATAATGTGTTTCGTCTGAGGCATGAACTGAATTTGTGTAAGTAATATTTAGAGGGCCCGTCACGGTAGCCGAGCTGTCTAAGGCATGTACTGTCTTCGCTCGCTTGGAAACCGGGATCGTGGGTTCGAATCCTACTGAGGGCATGGATGTTTAGTTTGTGTGTGTGTGTGTGTGTATGCGTTTTTCTATGTTTGTGTACAGGTAGAGGCCTTGCGACGAGCTGATCACCCTCCCAAGGAGTCCTACCGAATGTGTAAGATCTAGAAAAACCGAAGTGAACGGAGAAGTTCATGGAGGTAGGCCTAGGCCCACTGGGGCTGTAGTGCCAAGGAAAAAACATATTTAGAGGAGATTCAGTCTTTAAAGAGTTTATTTAAAATAAATTACATCAACACCGTCAAATGAAACTATCAAAATAATCGCAGATTTCTTTGTTTTTCTTTCCTCTTGCCTTGTCTCAAATGTTCTGATTCATAACGAATCATCTTCAGAGGCAAATTTATAAAATACATCAAAATGCTATTAATTAAAACTCTATTTGTTAATAAACATATTATCACGTCTGTGAGTGACTATAGACGGATTTTAGGTTGATAATTTAATTTATTGTCCACTTACAGGTCGTAACTACAAGTAACTACAGCACAATCGTTAATTCACACACACTACAATTCACTACACCACGCACTAACTCTTCTCAGTCTACCGTGCTTTCACCGGTCGTTGTCTGGTAACGGCTTCGAACGGAGTACGTTGCTCTTGCCCTGGGTTCCCGAACTATTCCCATACCTCAGCTACCAGCTTCAAACAGCAACAGCTCACAACGAACCAACTCACTTCACTCCACTGTACTCACTAACTGAACTGAGCTCGGTCGATCGAGTCAAATAGCTTCGGACCGGAACCGCAGAGAACATCGCTTGCATCTATTCTGTTGTTACGTCACGTCACCGCGGACGTGACGTGTTCCTGTGTTATGTGTGTACGGGCCATTATCTAACAACGGATCTACAAGCTACAGTATTTAACACCTGTACATTAGAGTTGTAATCTTAGAGAAGGAGAGAGTTATACTCTCCCCTTAAGATCTAACTGTCAATTTTGCCTGTTATCATTTATTAAAAAGTTAATTTGCTGTAGAATATTAAAATTCTTTAGAACGTTCAAAGTATTTCGGATATTGAAATTTTATCATCCTGTTCTCTTTTAAATTTCTATTGATGTTACAAGAATGGATACAGGATATAAAAAATGTTGCATAATTATTTCTCTCTTTTTACACTACTTGCTCCTCATGTATTGTTATTAGACACTTCTCTCTTTTCTGGGAACCAATTTTTATTTATCTTTACTTCATTTTCCCATCAATTCAAATACCGCCCCCCCCCCATATTTACGTAACGCAGACCTACTCACTCCCATATCGTCCATCCCTGCCTCTGAGCTCCTTTTCAGCCCTTAGCTTTCAAAATATCCTCTATTCTCTTTAGTTATTTACATTAAAACTCCATGCTAAGCCCCATCACCTCCCTTTCACCATTGTCTTCCATTTCAGTGTCGCTCAACTGTCGGTTCGTTGCTCTCCCGTCGGGTTTCAGATTTATCTCCTTCCTAATTCTCTGCCCTTTTTTCTTTCCTCCTTCGTTTCTCTTTGTTTTTCTTTTCTTCTTCCTTTCCGCATTCATTTATTCTTCTCTGTTCTTTCGCTTTCCGTTTCTTCTTTTCCGTAGTATTAACTTTTCGTTGGTGTTTGTATTGAACAGAATTAAGACATGCTAGAAATATGAGAGGGTGGTTTGAATTTAATTGGCTCAAAACATGATCCAGGGCAGGTTTTGTGAACACGTTGGTATGGCCTCAGACTCCATAGAACTGCTTGATTTACTCAGCCCCAACTAGTTTCTGAAGAAGAATTTTGTTCCAGGATCATTTTATTAATATCGCTGTCCTCTTGGATGTGATGTCATGTGATTTGGTGCATAGGTACACCGTAGTTTCGGAGAAACATGGTACCTCCATCTCCAGGATAAGCTTTTCCATTATGAATATGGAGGCAGCAGAATTCTGTGTAACGATACAATCTACTTACCCAACTGTAGAGTCTCATATCCTAGGAGACTAATTTTCATAGTAACTGCCGTCAGAACCGCAAATTTTCTTGTTTCACCGTCTACTTTTTCCATGCATTTTTACCATAAAATATAGAAAAATGCAGCAACACTTCTATCTTCGCCTTATTTCCCCTGTTTTATGTTTCCTTTTATTTCATCCCCTATGTTTTCTTTATTATTATCCGCATCTTCTTCCAGCTGTTGAATAAATCATTTAATTCTTTTGATTTCGCGTACTGCTCAGAACGTCAATGCATAAGGAAGCTGCGCGACTTCCATTCGCAGTGCATTTCGGCATTACTGCGCAAGGGCGTCTCCTTATGGCGGATACAGAATTGCTAGGAGAATTTTTCTGGGAAGCTATACTCGTATACTGCCGTTTTCGCAGGAATAATCTCATAGGACAGACAAAGAACAACATTTAATTTTTAACACAACCTACTTTTCTTTTGAAGATAGCTGTACTTTCACTTCAGAGTAAGACGGGACACGGTGAGATATTTCGTGATCCTGCGAGAATATTCCAGAACAACTTTCTCCCAAAAAGGTTTGTGCCTTTGGCCCAGTGTATGCAGCTTTGAAGTTCAGTTGGAAAGTCTTTGGAACTTTGTGTCTTCCCCCTTGTGATTATTCATTCCTTGTTAAAGGGGAGCCTTCATTCAGCAAGTTGTTCTCAAAACCCAGATTTTCACTTTAAATCTATATTTCTAATGCTTCTTCTATAGCAACAAACAGCTGAAAATTTATTTAGTTCATTTAAATTTTTATTTGTTTATGTACAAAGTTAACAGCCCAGAGGCCAGTTACAGAGCGAGCATTTGTAAGAAGAGAAAAATAACGAAATTCATAAAAACAAAATGCAAAACAAGGCAGCTTATTCAGTAATTCAATTCAGTTCTTTATTATTTATGTGCCGAGTCAACAGCCGCAAGGCCAATTACAGACAGAGCACAGTGTAGATAAAAGTCATTACATTATACACAAACAATGTATAAAGTCAAAGACAAATTACAGGCAAGCTGGGGAAAACACAATAATGTAGAAAAGTAAACAAACAAACATGATAATAATAATAATAATATTTTCATTAACATAAATCTAAGTGTTATTAAGAAGTGAGAAATGAAACATATAAGTATTTAATTAAGAAATGAAAAGTATAGATTTTCAGAGGATAATAATAATTCAGTTTATTGTTTTATTGCACATGCAAATAATAATAATACTAACAGTTATACTATATTTAAAAATCGTTTGGGGAGAACATTCCTGGGACCGAATACGTCAGCATCTCTGCAGACAACATTAGCAGCTGCTGCACATCTAGCAGAGGGACAGTTTTAAATGAGGAGCAAACATTGAACACTGCAAAATAATAATAATAATGTTGTCAGCCTACGCTCTGGCCGACCTTTTATCCCCATGAAGATACCTGTTACGAATCAGTTATAATTATATTATTAATATATCAGTTATTATTGCATCATAATATATATAATACAAGGAGGTTCTTACCTTTGTTGACCGGTTCACGGCTTTGCTCTTCACAGCGACCGGTTCATCGCTGACTGCGAGGCGCATACGAATTTTGCCGATGATATTCAGTTTGAAGTAGTCACAATTCACAAATGACAGAAGGTATTGAAAAAAGTTGTCCCTCTACACTTAGACATTCCTCGTACCGGTGGAAGAGGTTCTGTTGTACCCATCGAAGCTGTTCTGCAGGAATATTTGCACTTTCCCTATGAACATTTTTAGTTCTTTCGTTCGGGTTTTAACGATTGTAAATTTTGTTCTTGAAAAAAACCAGAAGGAAAAGTCACAAGGATTAAGATCAGGTGAACATGCTGGCCAAATGCCACTGCTGATAATTCTGTCCCCCAAGACGTCGGATAAAGCCTGCATGCAGCGTAGTCTGTAGTTTTCTTTCGTTAGTTTCAGAGGAACTTCCCGGGATTCACATGTGCATATCTTTCTCAATTAATTGTTTCCTTAAAAACACAAGTACACCAATACTTCTTGCACTTACAGCACACCAGAAAGCAACTTTCAGTAGATGGAGCGGACTTAATGGGTTAGATGTGGATTCCGTGACCTCCAGTAGCGATTATTTTGCTTATTTATGTATCCCTGCAAGTGAAACCACGCTACATCGGAAAAGAATGTCAATTGCGGATTGATCTCACCTTCGACGACAGACTGTAGGAAGCAAGTGCAAAAATGAACCCTGATAAATGGATCGCGTGGCTGCCAGACGTGGATTACTGTTGTTTTGTAGGGTCTGTTGCTCTTCTTGCTCTAGACTTTGACACTTCAGTCTCTTGAGCTAGACTTTTGAGTGATTTTCTAGGTGTATATTCAAATCTGGCCCCTATATCATCTAACTTTTCTTCAGTAAGCACTCAGCGCTTATATTTTTGTTTCTTGTATCTTAAAGCGTCCAGTTGAACTAATTTTATTCGGCAAATTGTGAATTGTTTGTTTGCATGGAACTCTTTCATAATGAAATTTACGTCGAAATTTTCTCGGACCCCTTCTAGCAGATCCGTATTTAACGTAGGTGTCATGCAGTAGTACACGTTGCTCTAAAATACAAGGCACCAGGACGGAACACACTACAACACACATTGAAACAGAACAAACGTCAAATGGAGCTGATAACTGCCGCAAACTGCTGACAAATAATTGTCAAGTACTTACAGAGAAGGCAGCCCTATATTCAAAACTGTGCCGTCTGAAGGATGGATGTATAACGTATTTCACTTTTTACAAATAAAGGAGGGACGGAGATAACGGTTATGAGGGATACAAGAACGGAAGAAAAATAGTAGATGATGAAAATGCGAAATATACTACTTTCAGTTGAATTTCGGTAAGCTTTCCCACAGTATTGTTTCAATTTATTTTTTTGTACGTACTATGTATTGTAACTTGTTTCGACTGTGACTTTTCATGCATGTTCTCATTTCCGTTAATTTAGGACCTGCTTTGCTCATTATAAGGAGTTATGCGTCTTTATTGAGACATTATCTAATACCATAACCATGTTATTTATTGTCAGGGCCTATATTGTTATTTATTACAGGTTTCTTGTAGAAACTACACATTTTAAAATAATTGTAACTTTTTACATAGGATCATTTATTTGCAGGAATGGATTTCGTTGTTTTAGGCTATTTTACACACGCTGTATTCTGTCATTAGTTATATCTGTAGCATTATATGAATATTTCTTTTCATATTAACCGATCCATTATTTCTGAAAATTTGTTTCACACCCTGTATACTTCGGACTGTTTTATCCATAGTGTGTTTTTATTTCATAAATGATTCGCCTACGGCAGAAACATGAATAATAGTGGATCGCCTGAAAAGATTAATAATTATTAATGTTCTGTACTGTGTTGCACCGTAAACGGGTGGAGATTTGCCAGAGGGTAGGTGAAATCCAGTAATAACTAGATTTTAAAATTACACTAATATAACACAAGCTGAGAATTTATTGCGTGTTTCATTTGTTTCATAAGATTAGGTACTATTATCTTGCATTGCTCTCTTCCGAATTCGTTTCTAGCCTTACGTACAATATTATCGAATGAGACGCCGAGGCAGGCACTTGAAGCCCTCTCAACAAATAATAAACACAAACATTCAACTGTAAACCGTCTTATTTATAAAGTATACTACACTTTACTTATCCACATCAAAACGTTGTCCATACTCAGTGAATAGACAAGATGTACTCAAACAAAGGACTGCTGATTCGTTCATCGCCTTTGGAATAACGTCTGTTCATGTAACTTATTAACCTTCGACAACTCGTTGGTATGGTAGCTCCAAATTGCGTAATAGCAAACAAAATTATAATGTATAAAATATTTTTATTCGTAAATAATTTTTTTGTGGGGGGGGGGAATGAATGTTTCCGAAACGTTTATTTTTTTAATGTTTTTATTCGCATATTGGGGGTGGAGTACAGATGGGTCCACTCGGCACGTCGGCCACTTAATGGCCTATTGTACCTGCCCCGGATGATTATAATGATGGAGAATTTGATGGAACGAAGATTGGCAGGGGAAACCGAAGTACACGGAGAAAACCTGCCCCAGCGCCACTTTGTCCACCACAAATCCCTCTTGATCAGACCCGGGATCGAACGCGGGCCGCCGCGGTGGGAAGCCAGCGACTAACCGCTTGAGCTATGGCACGGCCTTTCGAAACGGTTACAGGTTCAAACATGCAGCTACTTGAACACAGCAAGGTAACTCACTGAGTTCTCCTTGGCAGCACTGATTGTTACATCAGCCACGAGTGTCGCTCCAGTCGTCATAAGAAGCGGCGTCTGTATTGCAGAAGTTTAGATAGGACGAACATTACCCAGTCATTGGCCCCTAGTTCTCCGGACCTCACTCCATATCACTTCTTGCTATGAAGACACGCGAAAGTCTAGGTATACCGACCTCCAATGCCAGAACTCCTTCGAGAGTTTCGGAAGCAGTTCCACAAACCATAGCCGACACCGAAGGTTCACATTTGCGAGGTACATAAGAAGAATTTGAACATGGCGCTGATGCTTGTACATTAACTACTGGGACACGTAACGAACATTTCTAGATGAAATATTTTTTCCGTGCTGTTTTTCAGAAACCCGCTATAGTTCAGTCGGTATATAGACGGGCTACGGGCTGCATAGTCGGAGTTGGCTTGCCGGAAGTGTAAAGGGGTTTTTTCTACTCCACGTCGTCAAACCGGCTCTGGGGCCCACTCAGCCTCCTCTCCAGTGGGTGCGGGGCAAACTTTTCTTGGGGGTAGAGTGGACGAGGTATGCAGCTCACCACTCACAGCCGTCTGGTACCAAGGTCGAGAATGGTGGAACTATAACTCCACTCCCCAATACGTCTTCATGGCATGGTGCGAGAGACAACTTTACAGTTTTCAAATTGTTTCATGTTCCCATCTATAACCTTTTAGAAAAAAACTAATTTTTACTCACCCAAATCACTTACAATAGCTCTGTGTATTGAGGTTCTCCGAAACATCGGTTGACTTTCAACGGACTACATGGCGTTATATCCTAGACGACAGATCCGCTATGAGATCCTAATATCATAAACACCGATAAAATATTATTTTCACTTTAAGAACACCCTTTTATTGTCTTACAACTCTCAGTAACTTAGGAACGAACGGAAATTTTTGGCAACTGTGTGAAGATATAAATATTGCGGCATATCTGTTGAAAGCCAGCAGATACGGCCGTTGCTAGGTAACGGCTCTATAAACACGCCCGTTGCTATGGAATGGCTGTCTCTGCCGGCTTTACAGTTATGGCTTTCAGCAGACATGCCACAATATTCATAATATGTACCTCCCTGAAGTTGAAATATGATGATGCGTCAGTTTATGAAGTAATATACAATTTAAACCTGCCTTCATCTGCGAAAAATGACATTTGTTACAAAGCTATAAGAGGTGTCGCATTCTGCATGGCGGTAGACGTCAGTTATTTCAGGGATCATCCTCCTGTCCCTGCTCGTACCATCACCTGCCCTCAGTTCCCCTTCATGTTGACATAGGCCATGGCAAATCGCTTCATGATTGACACTGTTACAGTCTGTGTATGTACTCCCTTCAGGTACTGCCCGCAGTCCTCCCACTGTAGCAGCCGGGATAGCTTAGTCTGTGTACTGAAGGACTACGGGCAGGGTTCGATTCCCGGCAAGGGAAAGAGATTTTTCTCTGCTTCACAGCGTCTGGACCGATTCTGTGGTTCGCTGAGCCACATATCCTGTGGCCACCGCGTAGGTCTTTCACCGGAAGTAAAACGGCCGGGGCGTGAAAGTGACTACTCATTTTAAGCTAATGCTGAGTTTAAGAGTGGTTGAGTTTTACCTCTACTCCTCCAGGCATCTTTATGACGTTTTACTTAATTAATTGAGCACACAGACACATTTAACTTTACCGTGTATTCCTCCATTTCAGATTTTCTGTTTCCTTGGTTTTATTCCGAAATTACCTCAGACATCGGCACGAGTAGAATTTTGCCTAGTGAATTTGTTGAAGTTTTAGTAGACGTAATATAGTGACCTTAAAGCTTGAAACTCATAAATTTTAAACGGGACCGAACTGTCACTAATTGATTGAATTCGGTATAGCGATTGGTGCGGGCAGATGGACGAGAAGTCGGAGTTCGATTCCCTGTAAGGCCAAGATTTTTCTCCTCTCCATTGTTTTTTGGGGGCTCTGTCGAAAGGGCTATAACGGCCGGGTCGTGAAGCTGATCGCTCACCTCCAACTAGTTCAGTATTCTAGAGATACGATGATTACATGAAATTATTCATCTTCTTCTTTCTCGACCGATTAATCTGGTTTAAGGTTGATGCTGGTGACTTGTGTTCTGGAAGTGTCAGGTTCGAATCCTCCAGGGAAACCGACTACCTTACCTTAGACTTTTTGTGGTTTTCGTCCTTGTCTTCAGGCAAATTCCAGAATAGAATTTCATGTCCCGGTAGCTCCCTTCCTCATTTTTCCGATTCATTTTCTCATCGTTCTGCAATTTGCGCCCTCTGCGCTTGGTCTGAGCTGCTGGCAGCGTTCTGCAATTTGCGCGCTGTGCGCTTAGTCTGAGCTGCTGGCAGCGTTCTGCAATTTGCGCGCTGTGCGCTTAGTCTGAGCTGCTGGCAGCGTGCTACACTTCACGAACTGCAACTTGTTCCTGAACTATGTAGGTGTGGTCTATCTCACTGTCTGCTTTCCTAGACTCCAGGATCCCTTCGCCTGCTCCGGTATTCTGCTTGTCCGCATTCTGTATAAGGTCAAGTACTTTGATAGTCTGGAGTTTCGTAAACCGTTACATTAAAGATTACACTCTTCTCGAATGTGCTGCCATGTAGTCCGGTAGAATTTAATCTAAGTTCATAAGGAACACATACCTCCACCTATAGAGTTGAACAGTAGTCAGGGCAAGAAGCAAACAGCAAACAAAGCGACCTCAAGCTGGAAGCAGTACTTTCGACCGCCTGGACATCGTAACATAACAGAGGGCAGTACTCTTCAAGGTTGGTGCTGTGAGAACACCAAATTCCAGATTACATTGAGGATTATGTACTTTAGGATGCAACGGCGTGTAGTTTGATGTAGGCTACTAATGGTTTGGAGGATCCTGCTCTCCATCTTCAGGTAAAAAGTAAAAATTGAGATAACACTTCTTTGGAAATTTGATACCAATCCACATAACTACCTGGCACCGCATCCAGGAATGTCGTAATATTGTGACATGACGCCTGAAAGCCAGAATATTTCATTGCTAGACAACGACTCGCTAGACACATTTCCGGAGCAACGGATGAACTGTTGGGGGTTGGTTACTTATATTTTGTCCTTTCTGAAGTTATAAAGTGACACGTAATTTATGCGGATTAATTCTTGGTTCGTCATTCGTCCTTAGTAATTCGCGAGTCATTCATTCGTCATTCTTAAGAGAATTCAGAAGTCAATTCAGGAGCTGAGCTGACTGAGTGTCCAGTTGTGAACTGTTGACCTGCGGACACCAGAAGCTGAAGAAGTGGCCGATGCGTGAATCAGAACCGAGTCAGTCACGCAGAAGAGAAGACACTCGTAGTCCAGCAAGGAATGGAGCCAGTCTTAAGGCGCGTCTACATTACTCGTGCTCGTGTGACTCACTGTAATCGCGAGTAATGTGGACGATATGACAAGTCACGAGACAAGCAAATTTAAAAACTATAGCCAATAAATTAAAATACGACTACAGCCTATACACACTACGGGTAAATATACGGATCCTCACGCGCCGAAGCCTGGCGAGCAACGGAAGTAGTGTGGACGAAGATTTACGAGCACAAGCCTGGCGAGCACGAGCACGCGTAATGTGGACGCGCCTTTAGGCAGTCATTGATTGTGAGCCGCTGTAATTGATTGTAATTAAGAGAGATTGTTAAAGAAGGGGTCATTAAATCCAATTATCCGATGCGGAACCAATTATTATTAGTCACGGAACCCTGCACACATGACAATATTAACACTCAAATTTCCCAGTTACATTTAACTTTTGTGCTAATTCCGATTTTCAATGGCTGCTATATATAAATTAGGATTCACCGATTTGCGGAACATAATGGAGCGTGTGCCCGCAACAGAAGCCTGTTTTTGTATTACTAAGTCGCTTTGAGTACTGGTCTACACATTCAAGCGTACATTTAATGTAACTGGTTTTAACCGTGTATTGTGTTCCTTGTCAGAACTGACATTCATTCATTGAGCATTGTTCCACTGCGATTCAATTGCTGTATATTTCCTTCTCTATTCATTCCTACAGGATTGAATTTCGTTATAGCAAAACATATTTCAGTACAGTTTATGGATTAATTACATTAGATTTGAGATCCCGAGGGCAGTGACCATGAGGATCATCTTTGGAGAATGTGACGCCATGTAGTCTGGTAGGTGTTTACTGACATTTCGGAGGAACACTGTTGCTTCCTTGGCTTATTATTAGACCATACAGATAAAGATAGTGTGATCACGTCAAGGAGGATGAGATGGAGAGGGCATGTAGCACGAATTGGGAGAAGAGGGATATATATAGGATATTTTTGGGAGAGCCAGAAGTAAAGAGATCACTGGGAAGACAAAGATGTAGGTGGGTGGAAAATATTAAAATGGATCTTAGAGAGACAGGATGGGATGGTGTGGATTGGACTGATGTGGCTCAGGATAGGGACTAGTGGAGGGCTCTTGTGAACACGGTAACGAACCTTCGGGTTCCATAAAATGCTGGGGAGTTCTTGAGTGGCTGCAGAATTGGCGGCTTCTCGAGAAGGGTTCAGCTCCATGAGTAAGTGAGATGTAGGCAGTACTACCCTCTGTGACGTCTGTAAATTTCTACCTGATTACACGGTGTCACATCACAGAACATTTTAATTCATTTATTGATTGTTCCCTGGGATAGTGTAACAATGCTTTTTGATGCATGGCTCAGTATCAATTGGTTGCATGGTTAAGTGACATATGGGTCGGGAAAGAGCTTCGGGGAAATCGACCGAAGACTATAAAAGTCATTAATTTCCATTTAGCGGTCTCCTTGCTGAGGTTTGTTTCCGACTCATCTTGCATAGAGATCAGAGGCGCTAGCCACCCTGATAATGCTTGTCTGCCACATCCGTAACACAATTCATAATTTCCTCTTCATCCCATTATTTTGAGCACCCGGTAGCGTAGTTCATTAAGTTACTATGCTACTAGCTGGAATGTCGCGGATTCGATTTCCGATGAGATAATTGGATTTTTCAATTGACCTAATCTTTCCAGCCGCACTATTGCCCTTGGGTTGACTCATCCTCTAACAGAAATGAGTACCCGGAATATTCCTGGGGGTAGAAGGCGGCCGGCGCTTAAGGCTGACAACCTTACAGCCATCTGTGAGTCGATTGTCTAGAGAAAATGTGGGAGCCTCGACGTCTCACAACCCTATGGGCCTCCACTGCCTGTTACAGGGATAGCTTTACCTTTATATATAACATAAGAATTTCAGAAACGTTGTTTAATAATGCAAGTGCCATTTTGTAATTATGACTGGCTCATACATTACAAAGTTCTGGAATTCACGTTCTGAAAATGACTCTGTTACCTATTGCGTTATCTACATTAGCACTGTCTCCCACAATGTTCTGCGGGCTTGCGGTTAACTCAGTCACCCTTATGGGTCTTATCTCTGACACTTTAGCGTACCTAACCGCCTTTAGGGAACCAGGCGAGAACTGGAACCAGACACTCGATTCACTGGGACGGTCATGTGTGTGGCAGATGTGTTGGTCTCTGACATATAACTTGTGAGGATGCTAACGACTGATATTGATATTTGTAAACTGTAACGTGGCAGCAAGTTTTCCGTTGCAAGAAAGAGAGTAAGTGCTGATAAAAGGGTTCCGGATGTGCGTGTGTTATTATATATTCGCTCGCTCGAAGGCTTTTATCGTGTTCGAGTCCTAGTCAACTCATCGATGTTTGGTGTGTGTATGCGTTTTATTTCGTGTTTGTGTTGTCCAGTGTTTAGGTAGCGGCTTTGCGACGGGCTTATCATTAGTCGAAGGAGTCTTTTTCTTTCCCTTGGCACTACAGCCCCAGTGGGCCTAGGCCTACCTCCATGAACTTCTCCGTTCACTTCGGTTTTTCTAGATCTTACACATTCGGTAGGACTCCTTGGGCGAGTGATCAGCTCGTCGTAAGGCCTCTACCTGTACACAAACACAGAAAAAAACACACACAAACTAAACATCCATGCCTTGAGTGGAATTCGTACCCACGATTCCGGTTTCCAACCGAGCGAAGACAGTACATGCCTTAGACCGCTCGGCTACCGTGACCGGCCGAAGGAGTCTTACCGTCTGTGAAAAATGATTACGTAACTGAATAAGAGGCCCTGGATGGTCAGGAAGAGCGATAAAAAAAAGAAACTGTACTTTTACTGTTACTTATATAAGTAAGGGTAAAAGTTGTGGAATTGCCTGTAAGAACCACAAGGTTCACCAAAGGAACTATCGCTTGTATTCCGACGCGCTCACCGATCCCAGTACTCACCACGCGCGATGTTGCTTATCTTCTTCTGTGGGTACAGCGGCGTGGAAATTGAAGCAGAGACTGCGATGTTGATGGGATGGAAGAAAATTTGGAATGGTTTACAGCAGGAGGGGTTGTGGGACGTTCTGAAAAGGGGGAGGTGTCAGGACTGGGGAGAAGGAAAAGTTGCCAGTGGCTTTTCGGTGCACTCCGAAGCCCTAAAGAGAGCCGTTGTACACACCTACCAGACTACAGAGAGCCCTAAGCCAGAAGACCAGAACAGGAATCCTCGCAAAGCGTTTACGGTCTGATAGCGAGAGCTTCAGTTCACATCTCCTTTAAGAGGGTAGATCAATGCCATTGCGTCTCCCTCGTGGCAGAATGTGTCGCCACCCTCTGCCACAGCTTTGGTCGTCTGAGTTCGATTTATTGATGATAAACAAAGAAATGTTTTCATTATCGTCCTTGGTGCCGATATGCGTGAAATGTGTCCCGGACTAGCAATGGCTTTCTTTCGTGGTATCACACTTCAAATTACAATATATTTTTATTTTTTTTTACGATGAATCAGGCTCATAAAATGAGGTGTTTCTCCTGCGCTCCTACTTGCTACAGAGTATTCACCATTTACAATCGAGGTCGTAAGAGGCGTCTTGTACTTCCAGTGGCTCGGACTGAATTATTCATTTCCATGGAGTATTGCTTCTTCACTGCGACCGCTGTAAGAATTCTGTCCACCAGCCCCAGTATTAACAGTCTCAGGTTCTGTGCTCGGAATATTGTAGTGAAATATTCTGTGTTGAGTTCTATACAAGATTAAGAATATCGACAAAATTAGAAATATAAATTCCAAAACGTAAATAGATAAATTGATGGACAGGGCGTTTCTGCTTATAATATTGTGGCATATTTGCTTAAAGCAAAAATCGTGGAGCCAGAGAAGCAGCCGTTGCAAGCGAACGGCTCTGAAACAACATTTGTTTTTAGGAAACGTACGGGAGGAGGGCAACGGAATAGACCGCCGATGTTAGGAAACGGCTCTGTAAACACGTTCCCGCGGCAACGGTAAACATGCAACAATAAAGGTACTGTTGGAAACGGGTTTATACGGTGGTCCGTGTCGATAGTTTATAAAGAAGGCAACTGGGGCATCCAAATTCTATACGGGAGGCTGTGAAGAAAAGGACAGTTGGAAGAAAGATGGATGGGAGGCGCCGTTCACAGAGGACTTGAGCTCATGATGCTGAAGAATTTCCACTGTTAGAAGCCGCTGCCAGGAATCGGCTCTTCAAGACACAGCAGGCTGGAAAAGACTTAGCTTGTGCTATGGTGATTTTTGAATTGTGGAGTTTGACGATTGCGCTGTAATTGCATGTAATTCCGAATCATCAATGTATAGGTGGTTAGTAAATCGAGTCACCAATCCAAACTCCGTCTGTTGTCACTAACACACATGACAGTACTTCTGTGAGAAACAGTACCACTTGAGGAATTCCGAAATAATTAAGTATTAGATGTCTGCAATTAATGAAAAGGAGTGATTTTATTTTTTATTACGTATGTTTATTACAATAAAGATAGATCAAAAACAACTGGAGAGTGTGAAATGTTTTAATATTTGGGTAGCTTATTAACAGATGATGGAAGGTGTACTAGTGAAATTAAATCCAGGATTGTCATTGCAAAAGCTGCATTTAGCAAGAAGAAGAATCTTTTTACCAGCAAATTGGACTTAAATTAGAGGAAGAAACTAGTGAAATGCTACATTTGGAGCATAGCTCTGTATGGGNGGATAGAAGTGACAAGGAGACGAGGAAGAAGACGTAAGAAGATGCTGGATGACCTTGGGGAGAGAAGAGGGTACTGTCATTTGAAGGAGAAAGCTCTAGATCGCATTAAGTGGAGGAATTGTTTTGGAAGAGACTGTGGACCTGTCGTCTGACAGATTACTGATGATGATGATGTTTATTACAGTAATTATTTTTCCTGATAATATGAACAAATTTATTGGGTTTTGTTAAATATTTTTACATGGAAATATATTTTAAAGATCATATCCTTGGCTTAATAACCCAGGTTGTGGCGAAACATTCTCGAACATTGCCCCAGACTTTCATGGATTATGAAGAAAGATGTAAGCAACGGGAAACGGACATGGAGTATTATTTTTTTTTGAACACAGTAATGAACCCTCGGGTTCCATGAAAGGCGAAAAGCACGTTGACTACTTAAGCGATTATTAGCTCGTAAGGAAAACTCCGCCTCATGGAAGGACAGCTACGGCTTAAATAAATCCTTACTGGATATATATACACACACGTCTTACATGCTTTTCAGCCTGCGTTTTTCGTGTTCCCATAAATTATACTCGTTGCTGAATATTAATTTAATGCTCCTGTCAAGGAGGGTGAGACGGGAAAGGCATACAGGGGAGAAGAGGACTGCGAACTGGGTTGGGGTAGGAATTCCTAAAGGAAAGATAGAACTAGAAGTAGACGGAAGTGAGTGGCATATTACGGTGTGTCTGAGAAGTAGGATGGGGCAATAGAACTGCATTTATCTGGCTCAGAATAGAGACTTATGGAGGACTCTTGTGAACACGGTAATGAACCTCCGGTTTCAGTGAGTGCTGGGAATCCTTTGTGCAGTTGAGCGGCTGTTGGCTTCTCGAGAGGGACTCAACGCCATGGAGTTAGTGAGTTCTTCTCCTCAACTTCGTAAATCGGGCTGTAAATCCTCTTCAAATTTCGCGTAACTCATTCCCCTTACTCCATCTCTTTCGAGATCTTCCACAGTTTTTGCGTCTTTTTTGGCTGATCGGCTGATCTGTTCTTCGAAGATTGTATCCAAATGCTTTTATACTGTTTTTTCTTTATTTTCATTCTTTGTGTTCTTAAGAGTTCTCTTGTCTGGAACATAACGTCTCTAGTCCGGGATAAACCGACGTTTCGGAGGAACATGCCTACACCCTCGGTGACGAAATATAAACCTAGCAATAAACCAGCGTGAAAGAGGCAGCAAGCGCCTTTCTACTTGGTGATGTGTTCATCCGAAACGTCGAATGACTCAACGGACTACACGGCGTTTTACCCAGAATATATAATTCTTGATAACCACCGTTGTGAGAACTCATATCCTATATCTTTACTTCTGATAGTTTTGAGCTCCTCCCTGATATCTTCGACCGAAGGATCGGAGTTCGAGTCCAGGTACGGTGAAGAATTTTCTAATTTCCACAACGTCCATACCGAATATGGAGCCCCCTGAGCCTCCTATCCAATGAATAACGGTGGTTAGTACCCCGGGGTAAGACGGCCGGCGCGTGAAGCTGACCACTCACGAACTACTGCCTAGGTCAAGAAAGCGTGGATCAATACATCCACTCCCTCATGCCTTTTAATGGCGTAGTGCTCAATTAGTTACTCACAGGGACAACTTTTACCTACTATCTTCACTCTTTACAAAGTCTAGTCTAGTGAAGCCTTCAATTGTAATACTATCTAGCCTCTTACAGAGGCAGCGCGATGTGAGTCTTGTAATATCGCGATAGATCGAACACTGGAATCGAGAGTTAGATTCCCAGTCGGATCATCGATATATTGAGTTCTTACACTGTTTGTGTACTCGTGCGGACAGAGGCTTCAGACGAGTTGACGAGCCATCCGACGTGTCCTGTCACGTGTTTCGACGGTTCAGTTTTTTTAGAAATTTATTATGAATTCGAGCACGGTCTAATTCTTGGAACCTGAAGAAAGAGTGTGTCGTATATATCCTTGGGTTAATTTTACAGTATTCATCATCTTACAGCAAAGTAGATATTGCAACTGTTTTACTGTGCATCATTGTATATGCTTGTAAATTTTAGTAATATTATTTTTGAACAAGAGAGATAGGATGGGATTGTATGGATTGGACTGATCTGGCTCATGATAGAGACCATTATTTTTGTATTATTGAGATCGGGCTCGTTTCACCCCTTACTGCATCAAGTTTGTGTCTGCATAACTTTGTAAAGAAAAGGTAAAATTATCCGTGTGATTAATTAATTAAGCGCTATGTCATTTGGGGAGATGGAAATATAACTTCACCATTCTTAACCTTGGCTCTAGATGGAGGTGAGTGGTCAGATTCACGCCTCGACCGCTTTTACCCCGGGGAAATAGCACGCTGTACCCATAGGTATAAGAAGCTGGGTGGGTCCCACAGTCAGTCTGGATATTGTGGAGAAAAGAGAAATCTTGCTCTGCCGGGAATCGAACCAGGCCTCCAGCCCCGTAGCCCGTGGCTATCCCGACTGAAATACGTGGGAATGAAGGGATTCTTCTCGCAATTGCCTTTTTGCACGAGTGCTCTAGCAGCATTTTGAGTGCATCCTTTGATTTCTTGCAATCAGTCTGACCTCGTCTGGAGGACAATTTCCAGACTTGTTCTTTTGAACCATTTCGTGAGAGAACTGTCTCCCGGTCCAGCCACTTCAAGCCATTTGCGAGAGCACTGCCAGCTGAAGGGTGTTCCCTGAATGGCTGTTCTGAAACAAGTTTGGCTTCGCTGGTTGGTAGGTGAGTGGGTGGAGGGATTATGTAAGTGAAGAAATAATTTAATCTTGTCTGGCAGCTCACAACACAGTGCTAAGTAGGAAAACGTGGAGATGATGCTTTCCGGCGTCATACACGGACACGCACCAATCAGAGAACTTCTTGGTGTGGGATCTACAAAGCCAGTTATGAAGAATACTACTGGGATCTAACGCCGTGTATTCCGTTGAACGTCAACCGACGTTTCGGAGGAACGTATCGCCTCCATTTTCAGGATATAAAAATCCACGACCGAGGAACCAGCGTGAGCAATGGCAAGAATCACGTATATCGTTCGAAATATTTTGGACAACTGAAGAAGACTGAGCAGAAAACGAGCATAAATGCTGGATGGTGTGTATCCCTTCTCGGTGTCCTCTGTTAACTTCAGACTTAAGTCTGCGCAGGCAAATCATGCAGCAAAACGGAGCATCTGTGAATATTAGGCGTTGTTTAGAATTACTGAGGGGAAAATTATAAGGGATAGAATTACAAATGACGTGGGGGTGGCATAGGGTAGCGTATTTGATTTGAGAAACCATGGTACAAACCGGAAGGTCGCGGGATCGAATCCCGATGAGGTGGATTTTTTTTTTTCAATTTACCTAATCCTTCCAGGCGCACCATGGCCTTGTGGTCGACTCAGCCTCTAGCATAAAGGAGAACCAGGAATATTCCTGGGGGTAAAGGGCGGCCAGCTCGTAAAGCTGACAACCTCACCGCCACCTGTGAGCTGATTGTCTAGAAAATGTGGGAGCCTCGACGTCTCACATCCCTATGGGCCTCCAGGGCCTGTTACAGGGATACCTTTACTTTAGTTACTTGTTAGAAATGACGTTCTTACAGAAGGAGTTGTATTTAATAATTTGTTAAGCGAGCTAGAAGAGAAGTAATCACAATTTTTGGCCGTGAAATAGCTTGCTTAGAACAACCATAACGCTAAGAGTTTTAGTATTAGCATTGAAAGAAGCGAGACGTGGTGGATGACCTAGATCAAAATGGTTCAGCCGGATACTGCAAGCTACAAGGAAGGGAGGAAAGGAGCCAGTAGGAAATGGAAAGGAAAAATTCGTCAGAAGAAAGAAGGGATTGGAAACCCTTCGTCCAACAACACGTATAAACGGAAACGGCGCTGGAAACATAAGAAGAAGTGCTGTAATTTGTTGGATGTCACACAGAGCTGCACTTGCGACAGACAACCTCTGGATTGCCCCTTTTTAAGTACGGGAGGTTCTTGGGATAAATGAAGACGTGTATATTTCACAGGCCTGAGTTAGGCTCGTCGAATGGGTATCAACGACAAGACACGGAACTGCCTTGTCCCTTGTTCAGTAGCTGCGGTTCCTATCAGTTAGGGGAGGGGAGGATTTGTATATCTCTTCGCAATGTAAAATTCAGCGGAAATAATTATTTTATCTACATTTATTCGTCATATTCTTAAGCACCAGGCAGAGTTGTTAGTATTAAAATACATTTAAATAATTTAAGCCGGAAGTAGCGTCATCAGCAGCGACTTGAAGCACAGAGCAAATGATGCTCGAGATGGTTCAAGTTCGTATAGCAACAGGCGTGACCAGAGTGGTTTGAACGGCTGTTGTACTGCGATGTGGAAAGCAAATGCATAAACTACCACATTATCACTTTTCCTGGATAGTCTCTTCCCAAAAACAGAGATACCATGTATGCGAGATCCAGAAGACGTAAGAAGATGCTGGATGACCTTGGGGACAGAAGAGGATATTCTCATTTGATGGAGAAAGCTCTAGATCGCATTAAGTGGAGGAACTGTTTTGGAAGAGACTGTGGACCTGTCGTCTCACAGATTACTGATGAATAAATGAATATTTTGAATATCAGGAGCCGGGATAGATTATTCGGTATAGCGCCTGCCTGCAGGCTGGACGACAGAGGGGTCGGAGTTCGAGTCCCTGTAGGGTCAAGAATCTTTATCTCCACGTCGTCGAGACCGGTTCTGGGGTCCAATGGGTACCGGGGGGATCTTTCCCCGGGTGTAAACGGCCGGTGCGTGAAGCTGACCACTCACCTCTAGCTAGTGCCGAGATCAAGAAATTATGGATCTATACACCTACTCCCCCATACGCTTAATTAGTTAAGCAGTGGGGAAACTTTAGCTTTGTAATGAAATATCTGTCGACAATTCTCATCGTCAGATAAGCAACACAATGCAGCATTTTAATTTTAATAATTTATACTTTTCCCTCATAAATTTTGTATGATATTAATTACGAGTCAGTTGATCGCGAACAGTAATATAAATACGAGTGTATGGGGTTAAATTAATTTCAATTACAAATTGATGGGACGTGAGCGTTTTGTAAGAGCCAAGGACAGTCTTGTCAAAAAGTTTGGAGACCAATGGTCTCCGTTAGTAAAAATGTCACATGAAATAGTAAGCTGCATCATCTACATGGACTGTGACACCTATTGCAATAAAAGCTTGATATCAACGTTTCGGAGAAACTGAATGTCTCTATCTTCAGGTAAATAATTCCACACTTAGAGAAAAGACTGCAAAGATTGTCTCTTTATCAAGTGCCATGTATTACAGGATGGTTTTGGGCATCAAAACAAGTGATAATTTCATATGTTTATGTGCCCTGAGGGCGTTTTCCAGTAAACTTTCCTTATTTTAAGAATTAAAATTGGCTTATTACGTCACCTTGCTGCCTGTGTGTTAGTATATACTGCCACAGTCAGTAAGTTCGTGGAATGGCCGCAAAGCGTCGTACGGGAATTTACGGCCAATATGTTTCAGCAGTGTTTTCGACAGCTATATCAACGTTGGCAGACTTCAATAGTGGCCAACGGCGACTATTTTGAGGGCCGGCGTGGATCTGTGTAAGTGTATGTGAATGCTTTGTAATATGATGCGATAAAACCACAGTCCACGAACTTAATGACTGTACCACGTATATCCCCAATCGTTGCTAGATATAGTCTTGGTAAACACGTTCCCGCGGCAATGATTATACACGCAACATTAGAAGAATTATTGGGCGCGTCGTTTCCTGTACGTTCCTTATCGTATCAAAGGAAAGTACACTCTTGATAAATTACGGTGTAACAAATGTGGCATTTACTCAGAAATACCGTACCCTTGTCTCGTTGAAGGGAAGACCCCATTTCCAAATACATCACCGGTTTTGGAACGAAGAAAAATTCGGTCATCTCTGCCTTCGGGACTCGAAACCAAGAACTACTGAACTGGTTAGGACCAGCGACAATTCTTCCTAGAACTTCTTGTTAAAAAGTTACAGGTATTCTAATTTAAATCTTCATTTTTACACTTTAAATACATCTCAAGTTTTATGCTTTGTATATAAGAAGAACATAAAATTAAAGTCAATAACATCTACTTTAATATTTTCTTAAAATAAACGCTTTAAATGGTCTCTATGTTCAGAGACACACAACTAATATCTCATAAGCAAGTACGTTCAAGAAGGTTCTGGGTGTATTCCTCATTTCAGCTGTTGAATCCGACTCCAAAACTCCTCTCAGTATTGATTAGAGTGGCACAAAAACTTGGTTTCAAATGCCCTCACGGAAAGGACTCCAGAGGATTCAGGTTAGGTGAACATGCAGTCCAGGAAACTGGAGCTTCACATCCTAGACCAATCCAGAGTCCAGGATATTTTCGAACAGCCAGTGACACATTTCTAAAGAAGGGCTCGGCTCCGTGAAGTTAGTTAACTTCTAAGTTAACCATTTGGACATGATTCATACTGATGTTTCTTTTGATCTCATCCAGGTGTGGGCAGTAAGTAACGTTTTTCTCTAGGACCAACTACCGGAGATGTAGTTTCTGAAGTGACTATGTAGTTACGGAATGACAGACGATGTGTGTTTGAGTTTGTAGTGATTACAGAAACGTCTTCGGAAATTGTCTATAATTGACGGACTTCTTGATTTCCCAGGAGCCGGAATAGCTCAGTCGATATAGCGACTGGCTACGGGCTGGACGAGTGAAGGGCCGGAATTCGAGTCCTGGTATGGGTCAAGAATTTTCACTTCTGTATGTCGTCCAGAGGGGCTCTGGAGTCCACCCAACATCCCATACAGTGGGTACGGGGGGTTCTTTCCAAGGGGTAAAGCGACCGGGTCGCTAAGCTGACTACTTACCTCCAACTAGTACCGAAGTGAAGTAAATGTGGATCTATACAGCCACTCCCCCATACTCCTTCATGGCGTAATGTTTGGTTAAGCACAGGGACAACTTTATATTTACCTTCCTTCACCTCCATTGAAAAATACATAATGGATTAGATGATGGTTTGAGGAGCGGATTTCCTGACAGGGTGTTGTCATGGCTACGCAATGTTGGTTTCTCTGTCAGGAAGTGGCTTATGGCTTTCTTTCCCTTTTTCTGCAATTACAGTTCGTACCAGGAGGTCTGCCCCACGAGACGGAAGACTACGGTTACAGCTACTTGCGTCCGTGAACGAATGATGACAAGACGCTTAGAAGTCTGGAAAGGAAGACGCAACTAATTCCATGCCGGTATCACTAATAGCTGTATCAGTAATACAGTTGTCTTCCGCTCCTTGTTTCCGAAGGTATCTGCTTAGGTTCTGGACTTGAATGCTGGCTCTTCTCAAAGACTTTTTGTTTCGCGAGAGACACATGCTGTGATATTTGCTGAAATGATGCCATAAACCCTCACTTCCCCATCTGTGCTAATTCATCATAGGAAATGAATAGAGGGAGGAATGGAAGTATAGAAGCAAACACAAAAGGAGCGGAGGAAAGAGAAGAGGGGAGGAAGAAGTGTGAAATTTTTATTGTAACGTATCCGGGGTTTGCGTGACTAATAAGATGGGTTTTGTTTCGGATGATTGAATTTATTGAACCTTTATACAACTGTACAACTGGTTACTGCAGTTCTGAAATTACCATGACGCCCTGTCATCTTCAGACTGGACACTTCAATGGAACTATTCTGACTTCGGACGAGAACACACGAAACATACCCGTTGCCTAGTAATGGATATACATATGTTTTACATAATGAGGAGCCTCATAATTCGTACGCTTCTCCAAGTATGATTAGAATGATCAAGTCAAGGAGGATGAGATGGGCAAGGCATGTAGAACGAATGGGAGAGAGGACGAATGTATATAAGATGGTGGGAAAGCTGGAAGGCAGGAGACTAATGGGAAGACCAAGACGTAGGTGGGTGAACAATATTAAAATGGATCTTAGACAGATGTGATGGGATGGGATGGATTAGATTGATCTGGCTCAGGATAGGGACAAGTGGATGGTTTTTGTGAACACTGTAATGAACCATTGAGTTCCATTAGTACCCCTTCCACCTGGTAAAAACCCTTTTGCATTTAAAATGATAGTAATAATAAAAATAAAATCTTAAGGACTAATTTCCTAGGTAGTAAGGTTTATTGTCGAGGTGACTAACGGCTTTAGGAATACATTTTATATAACAAAGGTCGGTATTATTTTATTGTCGATACGCTTGAAATTAAAAGGGCATGTGCAGATAGGGTTCAGACAAATAGAGTGCACTGAAAGTAGCATTAATCCGATAGTTTCAATATAAGATTTTACTTGTGGCAGTCAGATTCCAGACTAAGCTGTACCTTATTAGATCCGAAGGTAAAAAGATATTCGCTCATTTCTGAAGCAATATGCAACGTGCAGCTCGTTAATGTTCGACAGATCCTGGCTGTCCAGAAGTCATGAGATTGGTTTCCACACAGCATCGCTCACCATTGCTAATATCATATATATTCGGCGAAATCGAGATCTAATGTATACAAAAATGGATGGGCGAGTAGATTATCTATGAAAACTGTATCTAGAAATGGAATTGTTTACTTTGTGGTTTGCGCTCCAAAATTGCATTCACTCCGTGTGCTCCTGAGTAGTAGGATTTATGTGATTGTCTTGCAGGCAGCGGTAAATTTCTGAAAACAAATTTCGATTGTCGATAACGTGAATATTAGGTGAAACTGTGACTTTTATATATATAAAGGTGGATCAGTAAGCCGGCGCATAAGGCTTACCTTACCTTACCGCCATCTGTGAGCCGATTGTCTAGAGAAATTGTGGGAGCCTCGACGTCTTGCAACCCTATGGACCTTCACGGACTGTTACAGGGATAGCTTTTCATGAGTGGATCAGTGAAATTGTTATCTATAGAAAATATAGGCAGAGATGTTACTTGTTTATTTCTGAGCCATTATACACAACTGGAATATGCATATCAATACTGTGAATTGGGAGAAGGTGGTATGGGGTATGTGTACATTTACTGGAACAGCCATCACTAGCGTTTCATGTGACGTCATTCAGAATAACGTGAGGCTGCGCATTAATGTAAAAACCGCCTCTGTGGTCTTGTAGTCAGAGTTCCTGGCTACAGATCCGGGTTCGATTCCCGGCGCTACCAGTTTTTCTGAGAAATAGTGGGTCTGGAACGGGGTCCACTCACCCTCGTGGTGATAACTGAGGAGATATTTCAAGGACACAGCGGCTCCGGTCTAGAAAACCGAGATTAACGGCCGTGGGGATTCGTTGCGCTGCCCACGTGACACGTGTATCCGCTAAATTTGGCACTAACTTCGCCGACAAGCGGCCGTCGCTCGACCGGTATAGTTCGCTTGCCGACTCAAGCCACGGAGTTTGTTTCGTTTTGCGTAGTAATATAAATCTATGTGGCGATTTTTGTGTTATTTAACAACACTTTTATTATCGAGATGTACGTGTATATTAATTGGTACGCCGGTCACGGTAGCCAAGCGGTCTAAGGCATGCACTGTCTTAACTCGCTCGGAAGCCGGGATCGTGGGTTCGAATCCCACTCAGGGCATGGATGTTTAGTGTTTGTGTACAGGTAGAGGCCTTGGGACGAGCTGATCACCCGCGCAAGGAGTCCTACCGTATGTCTAAGCTCTAGTAAACCGAAGTGAAACGGAGAGTTTCATGGAAGTAGGCCTAGGCCCAAATGATTGCTGTAGCACCAATGGAAGATGGTACATGGAAGAAATCAGGTGTATGGTGGTACTGTATAAATGATAGCGATCATCGAAATTTTCAAAGTATTTGTTAGTAACTATTTTATATCTGATGACCAGATCGCTCCAACACGAACTGTGATATTTGGCAAAGTTTTGACTTAAATAAATTCTTCTCTGTTAGTGGTGAATGACCATTATGTCTGTGTTTTGTTAGTTTAAGGAAAAGAAATATTTGATAATTTTCACGAAGTTCGCAGACTTTGCACAAAAATATTTTATCTACGAGTGCATTGTGTACATCTATTGTATTGTTATCCTGTCGAGTTGATAAATTTTTGTGAATATAGCTGTCTTTCCAGAACTCTTAGATTTATAGCTTTATGAATTTTTTTCTGAAGTTTCTTTCCGACAATGTCCCGTTGAAATTTCTTTGGGCTCTATGCTACTGCGAAGTGGATGATGACGGAAGTAGCGAGGAATCACTGTACCCGACAAATGCAACATTATGATGAAGACTAAAAGACCGCTGAATGGTTTAATATATTACTATTAACATGCTACAGATTGTCAGATGTTTGTAAAGTGTCCTAAATGTTGAGTTCTACCTTCTAGGATGTAACTCCTTGTAGTCGGTTGACTTCCAATGGATTTGAGTGGTATGGGGCCACGCCGTAGCGTAGTTGGTTGAGGCAAATGCTATAAGCCAGAAGGTCGCTGGTTCAAGTTCCGATGTGGTCATTGGATATTTCAATGAACTTTATCCTTCCAACCACACTTTGGTCCTAGGATCGACTCAGCCCCTAAGAGAAATGAGTACCAGGAATCTTCTTGGGAGTAAAGGCTAGCCGGTGCGTAAGGCTGACAACCTCACCTCCATCTGTCAGCCGATTATCTAGAAAATGTGGGAGCCTCGCCGTCTCACAACCCTATGGGCCTACATGGCCTTCTACATTTACTCCAGAATAATATAAATAAATTTTTATTGAGGTTTCTGGATTGTGGCAACCTGTACGGGGTTTGGTACCTAGGTCATCGGGTTAGGTGTGGGTACGTGAGGTTAGTGGGTAGGTTAATAATGAGCCACTATGAGTTGTGAATTAGTTATGAACTTAGCAGCTTCTCTGACTTTTAACTTAAAGCCGAGGGAATTTTTAGTGCACCAGCAGCAAAATTTCTATACATTGCTACGGTCCAGAGGACCACGGTCTGAACGGTCTTTTGAAACCTGGAATCTTATGCCGTGAAGAAATTTTGTAATTTTGGTTCCTTAGGCTATTAAGGGAATAATAGAATGCAGAAGTAGGGTTGACCTCAAGGTGATATTAAATTCAATGCATACAGAATGCACCATATAGACCCATATAGTTACTTTACGAGTTAGAAGGGAGAAAGAAGATACATTTCTTAACGACTGAAATTATGCATTGTCACTGATACGTACAAAGCCCTGAGATTAGACGTTAAAATAATTTATATGGCACGAGATTTTCAGTGGCCCGAACTCGGGTGAGGGAACCAGATCCCGAAATGTGTATATAAACAACAGACAGACGCGACAAACGTCGTAACAAATTCTGACGTTTGTAAAGGAGTCTATGGATCGTTGGATTCTAACCCCATATCGACAATGCAGATTGTCCGCGGAAACTTAATGCCCTAACTTACTAACTATCCAACTATCTAATTAACTAACTAAATCCGTGAGCTGAGTTATTTTCTATCTATCTACTGTCTGTTCGTCCGTCCGTCCGCCCGCCTAAATGCCTACCTACCTACGTACGTACCTACCCACCTACCCACCCACCTACCTACCTACTCCTGTTCTCACTTGGAGTATAGGGCATCCGTGAAACGCTTTTTTAACTTCAGTTTCTTAACCTTAGACAGAGGTTAGGGCTCTTTGGAGGGGGATCAGCTCGTCACAAGGCCACTACCTACACAGGACAACACAAAACAATAAACGCAGACAAACATCATGTCTCGAGTGGGAATCGAACCCACGATTCCAGTGTTGGAACGGGCGCTTTAGACCGCGGGGCCACTGTCATCGCCTGTGTTTTTGGACTAGTGTTAAATATTCAATTTTGTGTGCCAAATTATGGTGCCATGTAACTTCGTAATTGAATACCAGATTATTGCTACGTATTGGTAATCACTAATCAGACTGGACGGTGACATAACCCAGAGAACCAAAATTATTTTGCAGATTGGTCTAGAGGCAACGCTCTGGGTTTGTATTCTGAAGGTGTTAGGTTCGAATCTCTCCCGGGATATCAACAATCGCGGTTGAGGTTCCTTTTGTTTTTTCATTTTATCTCTACAAGAAAGTGATTTGGTATTTCCTAGGTTAGATAACGATCATTTCCTTCCGATCCGTTCTGTCTCAATATCCATCAGTCAGCATACTCGTACCATTCAACGCTCTATTTACTGAGAAGACAGCAAGGTCTCAGGATTCATCATCAGCGTGAAAACATTAGATCTCATATGGTTGCAAGTTATTCATGATGAGTTCAGTGGTTGGATTCTGTGGGCAAGGACAGGACTATTCTGGTTCCATAAGGTTAGAAAATATTGTCACGAGTACAGTGATGATAGAAGGGTTTAGATTGGTGAAAAGATTTATTGACCACTTACAGGTCGTAACTACAAATAACTATAACGCTATCGCTCTTTCCACACTTTACAGTTCACTAGAGCACACAGTGTTCTAGGTCTATTATACGTTTTCTGGTAACGGCTCCAACAATGGCTATTCATTCCTCTCTTCAAAGACTTGCTTACAAAACTGACTATAAACTCTAACCTTGTCCTTCATAACATCTCAGCACGGACAAAATAGAAAACATACATATTGTTGCGTTCGTGTCTGTTGGAGGACGTGTTTACCGTTCTGTTGTTCAGAAACGGCAGTCATATATCCGCCCATATTGTAGTCGTTGCATGGCAACAGCTCTACACACTATAATATCTTGACAGAGCGAATAATTACAAGCTACTGAAGAAGTCGCGGAAACGGTGTACCTTACAGTTAGTTAAATCATCAGTTTCATATCTGGATCCCCTAGGATAGTTTTAGAATGGATGATGAAAACTGCTATACAGATAAGGTATTGTAAGCTGTACGTGACGTTGCAGCTCGGAAAGTGAGCGGTCCCGACAGTAAAAACCTTACTGCTGAAGTCGGTAGAGGCAAATATATATGCTGACTTCTTTCTTTCTTTCTTTCTTTCTTTCTAGTACAACATAAATACACCTGTATTCTGCGGTTCTTTTGGCAGAGCACGGACTAACTTTTTCCAAGCTCCATGCTAAGCCTTCCCCAAGGGAACATCATTGCGAAACGTTCATAGAAAACCTTAGTATCACACAGCATCATTTTATTGTACTGCTGACGCATAAAATGGACAGTCTTATTAGTTAAAATGAAAATCCTCTCCTCGGTTATAAATTTTATATAGTTTCAAAAGCGACAGTCCGTAATATCAGAGAAATAAATGATTTAATAATGTAACGGACTAGCCTAGAGCGCTTCTAGGCAACGGCTCCGTAAACACGTTCCAATATGCAACAATAGAAGATGTGTCTCAGTAGACGAATTTTGTATACAAAGGTATAAAACTGAACTAAACTCCGTGGCTTGAGTCCGCAGGCGAACTATACCGATCGAGCGTCCGCCGCTTGTACGCGAAGTTAGTGCCAACTTTAGTGGATAGAGGGTGTCGTGTGGTCTGCGCAACGAATCCCCACGGCCCTTAATTTCGGTTTTCTAGACCACAGCCGTTATTTCCTTGAAATAGCTCCTCGATTATCCTCAGGAGGCTGAGTGGAACCCGTTCCAGACCCAATACTTCCCAGAAAATCTGGTAGAGCTGGGAATCGAACCCGGGACCTCTGGATATGTAGCCAGAAACTCTGACCACTAGACCACAGAGGTGGTCGTATTCAAATTTAATATATATATGAATCTTGATCTCTGTTATGTTCCAATTTACGGTAAAACTGTTGGATGTAATATCTAATTTTTCGGTTAGTGTCTGCCATTAAGAATTATAATTTTGCTGTGTTTTAGCATGCGTATAGCTCAGAAATCGTATGTAGAATGTATTTAAGAGCTTCCAAACTCCCTTCAATATTCATCAAGATGGAATAATTAATCGAAAATGTGTAAATGAAAATAATTCAAATTCACGGTTGTGTAACGAACACCTTAGCCTCCTGGTTTATATTCGAGAGGTGGAAGGTTCGAATCTCAGTTGAGACGTTGGTTGCACTGAATGCGGTTTTCCACATTTCCCTCAATATCTGCAAGCAAAAACCGGAATAATACATAATTTAGACCACCAAAGACGCCTTCCAAATCCTTTCACATTCATGCTTCATCAAACAACCGAAAGTGTGCAATGTAACTACTGACAGTACCGTTAATGTATCACACTTTGTCTCGGTCCCTGTGTGCAGATGCAGCAAATGGAACGAGCATTTCTAAAGGAAGTGCCCATCATAGTGGCCGCGTAGTCTCTCTCCGCCTGCTGAAACACACAGTGGTCGTTGGTTCGAATCCTACTCGAGGCATGGATGTCTGTGTGCTGTCCTGTGTATAGGCAGCGGTCTTACGATGGGCTGCTCCGCCGTTCAAGGAGTCCTACTGACTGTGTAAAAGACCAAGAAACTGAAAAACGGTCAACTCCCAGCAAAGGACTGCAGAGCCATAGAGAGATAGGGAGGCCGCGCCATAGCTCAAGCGGTTAGTCGCTGGCGTCCCACCGCGGCGGCCGGGGTCGATTTTTTTAATTAGGTATGTAGGCAGACAGGAATGAAGGAAGGAATGAAAAAGTACTCAGAAAGGACAGATAAATGGATGTGTGTAATGTAGATTGGTTAGGTGGACGGAAGGAAAAATTATGAACGTGGAGTCGTAAGGATTTATCGTAAGTTAGGAAATGGCTTTATAAAATTTATTGTCTGGTTTAACACCCAGAAGTTGCATACAATTCCACTTTCTGAGTGCTGGTTTTATATTCTTAAAAAAATGGACTGCTTGAGTTACACAGGAATGAATTATTTGGACGTTGTAAGCTGAAACCCTAACGTGTACTTAATTTCGTTGCTAATTTAGGGAAAAGCTTGGGGATCAAATCTCGTATGTTCTCGGTACAGCAACGCGACTTTTGCTGCTGGATAAAGCGCCTGTAGTCGGCGTTCTTTGATGCAGGTTTAAATGCACCTCACCAGGTCTCGAAGTGAATAATTACAAACACCGAACGGTCACTAATTGGGAGTCAGATGAACGTGAAATAGGATTCGCGTAGTCGGTATAAGGACAGGCTACGGGCTGCACGACAGAGGGGTCGCAATTCGATTCCCGTTATGGTCAAGAATTCATTCTTCTCCGCAGCGTCCGAGCCGGCTCTAGGGCCCACTCAGCCTCCTATCCAATGGGTACCGGGGGATCTTTCCACGGGGATAAAGCGGCCTGTGCTTGAAAATCTCGAACTAGTGCCGGGGTCAAGACAATGTGGGTCTATACATTCACTTCCCCGTACTCCTTCATGGCGTAGTGCTTAACTAGTTAAGCACAGGGAAAATGTTTTCTTTTTTATAAGTTGGGTTTGCTTTAAGTGAATTAAATATAAATTTGGGGTCCAGTGAGCAACACGTACCTTCATCATAAAAGAGAAAAAACAGAAACTAATGGTAACATCCACTGTACAGAATAAAAACGATCTGAATTTTACTCGTAGGCGGAATTTAGGGGTTTCATGTGATTCTCAGAACAAACATTCTTTTTTTTTCTTAATAAAATTATCATATATGTCAATATGGGGGTGAAAAATGTTTTCTGAAAGTCAGGAACTTAAATTTTAGGGGCCTTCTTTAGAGAGTAAGAAATAATGTCTGTCCTTCCATCTGTGACCTAATAGCCATCGGTAAGATCGGTTTTTTTATTTTCATGTGGGCACTTCCAGTTCTATTTATCAGCCAGTTTCAGATTAGCTTAAAGTTGGGTAACCTCACATTAAATGAATCCGTCTCAGTTCCCGATTTCGATCATAATTTGTCCGTAACTCTTAAAATATTGTGACATATAAATCCCTTGCCAGGCAACGCCCGCAACACACACACAGCCTACAACACAGCAGCAGCATTTTATTTGTATCTGTGCAGATTGCGCATGCGAAATGGCGTCGTACAACAGTGTTTAGAAGTCACGTGGCATATGTTTTCTGTTGAACGGAGAAGTTCATGGAGGTAGGCCTAGGCCCACTGGGGCTGTAGTGCCAAAGGAAGAAGAAGAAAGAAGATATGTTTTCTGTAGGTCCAGCCAGAGCACTAATGGACTGACTGGATAGCGATCACATGGTGTGTTTTCTGTAGATCCGTGTCCAAGCCGCGTCTGTATAAATGAGAAGAATTCCTAAGCTGAGTAGGAAGCGGCCGGAGTATCGCGGTAAACTGGAGGAGTTTGGCCGCGCCGTAGCTCAAGCGGTTAGTCGCTGGCTTCCCACCGTGGCGGCCCGGATTCGATCCCGGGTCTGGTCAAGTGGGATTTGTGGTGGACAAAGTGGCGATGGCGCAGGTTTTCTCCGAGTACTTCGGATATAGATTGAGAAGATTAGTGTGGAGTGGTTGTAAATTATGTAATTCAGCAATAGTGTAATAATTATTTGTAGTTACAACCCCGTCTTTGGTCACTGTGACACGTGACAGTATTTATTGTTGCCGGTTTCGCATCACAGTGAACAGGACCCGGCCCAAGCCAGGTAATGTGGATTTGTTGACGTTTTATTTTGTCGATATTCAAGCCACGTTAAATAAACAACTTAAAAAATATTCAAATGAAAGCCATAGAGAAACATAAAACACATGTAGCGTATTTGGTTAAGGCACTATGCTACAAGCCGGAAATTCGCGGGTTCGATTCCCGATGAAGTCATTGTATTTTTCAGTTGACATAATCCTTCCAGCCGCACTGTGACCCTAGGGTCGACTCAGCCTCAGAAATGAGTACCAGGAATCTTCCTGGAGAGTAAAAGGTGGCCGGTGCGTAAAGATGACAAGGGACTTTATTATTTCCATTAAAACTGCATGATGTAAACTTGTAATATTTTTATTTCTCATTAAAATTAAGAGGATCAAATATTTCGCTAGCATTGTAGAATTATTTTAATATTTCATTTACTAATCAGGTATTAGTGTTGAATAAATATTTCAGTTTATTTATTAAAATGCATGGCGACAGTTGAAACCAATTACAAACAAGCATTGGAGAAAGACATTTATTAATGCAAATTATGTAACCGGATATAGGTGTAAAAGAATATGACAATAATTTTAATAATAATAATAATAATAATTTACTCTGTTGCCTAGGTGTGTTGTTATCAATATTCATATATAAAACAAAAGTGACACATCTACTTTTAGTTACGTAAAAGTTCCAGTAAAGTCCTTACTTATATTCCCATTATTTAAATACAGAATGATATCCTGAATAAGGGTTCAGCTGCTGTTCTTGAAATTGCCTCAAAGAACGTCAAAGTCATTAGTTACTTACAAAACTGAAATTAACATGCTGGAGTATTCAATCTTAGAGACATAATTACCACAGTAATTAAATATCTTTGCTTAAAGCTTCAGGCCTTGCAGATCTTAAACAATAATGACTCTGTTAGCTAGAGATTAAAGTCCTTTGTTTCCTCTCATCAAGAAGTTTTAACTAGTCTTGTAGTCTTCCTAGGTGGCCTTTAAATTTCGAGAATGCTTTGAAGTGACTTTGAGGCGGATTTAATGAATGGGTTTTATAAATCTGAGAACTTCTCGAATCATGTCACCAGTCTTCCGGTGCAGATTCGGTAACTCCTGTGAGGTAGTCCACCGCAACGCTGTGTACTGCGTTAGAATTAGATGACTATCCTGCCCTGTATTTCCTGGGTTAGGCAGTTATACGTGTGTTTTTTTATTAATTGTTAGTGGTGTGGGACTAAGTACCTTGTACTGCGACCACTTCTGGCCTGTTCTGCCAGCCCCAGATGATAGGTGAGGGTGATTGTGGAGCAATTGGTGGAATGAAGATTGGCAGGGGAAACCGAAGTACTCGAAGAAAACCTGCCCCAGCGCCACTTTGTCCACCACAAATCCCACTTGACCAGACTCTGGATCGAACCTATACGTGTATTACGTCCCTGTAAGTCATTTGACTGGCTGTCGCGGTAGCCGAGCGGTCTAGAGCATGTACTGTCTTTGCTCGCTCGGAAGCCTGGATCGTGGGTTCAAATCCCACACAAGCCATAGATGTTTGGTATGTGTTTATGTTGTCCTGTGTTTAGGTAGATGCCTTGCGACGAGATAATCACCCGTCCAAGGAGTCTTACCGTTTGTAAAAATGATCATGAAACTGAAAAGCAGAGGTCAGGGCCCAAGAGGGCTTTAGAGCCAGTGCAAAATGAGTAACTGGACTATATAGCGTCGAATGCAAGGACGATTATTAGCCCAACTAATTTCATGGAGCTGAGCCGTTCTTGAGAAGCCGCCAATTGTGCAGCTACTCAAGAAATTTCTCAGCATTTAATTGAACCCAAAGGTTCATTACCATTTCCTCAAGAACCCTCCACCGGTACCTATCCTGATCCAGGTCAGTCCAGTCAATACCAACCCATTCTTTTTCTCCAGGATCCATTTTAATAATATCCAGGCAGCTACATCTTTGTCTTCCTAGTGGTATCTTTCCTTTTGGCTTTCCCATCAATATATATGCATTCATCTTCATGCTACATGCCCTGCCCCTCGCATCCCCCTTGACTTGATCATTCTAATTATAATTATGAAGAATACAATTTATGTAGCGCCTCATTAAGCATAATTTTTAGCGTGCCTCCCTTATTTAAAAATGAAATTAAGCTTGTGCGTTCTCAATTCTGTGCGTGTGTCCGTGTCCATAAGTCTCTATGTCTGTGAATTTCCGCTGCTAACTTTTGAATGTCTGAACCAATCTTTGTGGCAACTGGTATGGATACTACGGCACCTGAGCCCATTTCAGCAGCGTAATTCATAAATCCCATTAATCTGTGTGGCTGCGTGCCTGTCCCTCCTACCGTTGCTAAGTAACACCTCGGTAAAGAAATTCCCGCATCAAAAAATAATTTTTTGAGACGTTCTGTATTTGATCCGTGCCATATTAAAGGAAATTAGGCCATCAGTTTCCCCACAATATTGTTTACTAATGAAATGGAAAGGTTGGAAGAAAATGCTCGTGGCCTAATAGCGGTACTGATCCGGCATTTTGCTGAAAACCCTGAGGAAATCCACAGAGTAGATCAATCAGATTACGTTGTACCCCGGCCAGTATTAGAAAGGAGCACCTCACAGATACGAACCAGATTGCTACAATTGTGCCAGTCTGTCCGGCTTAAAGACTAGTCTCGTCACGGATCCGATAGAGAACTGCTAATGCCTGTGGGGCTCCCTGACGTGCAACTCGTTCCTGGTCTAAGGTCTGATGCTATCTTGCCCGTTTCGGCAGTGCTCCGCCATTTGTAACATGGACTGACGGCTGAAGCTGCAGGCTGTGGAAGGCAGGACATTCCGCTTCTAGTCAAGAGTTGCTGACACTTCGGTCCGTGTAATTTATACGATAGCTCCGCTTCATGTTGTACAGTAAATCCTTGACAACCGCGGTTTTTGCCAGGCACGGATGTCACTCATCCATCCAGTGTCAGAAATACTTCATTTTGTTTCACGTGAAGCATGGTCGCTGATATTAAGTGGAGAATACAGGCTGAAGGTACTTGAAATCGGGTTGCTAGGGAGAATATTTGGACATAAAATGGATGCAATAATAGGAGATTCAAGGAAATTGCGTAACGAGGAGCTTCATAACCTGTTCTCTTCGCCCGGCGTAAGTAGAATGACCAGGTGAAGGAGGAATGTAAATATATGGGTGAGAAGAGGAACACATAGAGAATTTTGAAGGGAATGCCGGAAAGAAGGAGGCCACTAGGATGACCTAGACGTAGATGGAAGGATAATATTAAATGGATTGTAGAGAAGTAGGATGAGGTGATACGGACTGGATCAGTCTGGTTTAAGATAAGCGTCGATGGACGGCTCGTATGATCACGGTAATGAACCATCGTGCTCAATAAAATTTTGGGAAATTTTTGGGTGCATAAGCAACTGGTGGCTTCTCAAGAAGAATTTAACTCCATAGAATTAGTTAGTTTGTTACTTAATCATTTATATGTGCTGTTTCTAAGACATGGTTGTGTCCAACAGGTTAGTCTAGAAATGAAGTTCTAGTTTTGGAAGTACTTGGTTCCAGTTTCTGTCGGAAAATTGGTTTTCCTAACTGAGCTTTTTCATGTTTTACCTCAGTCAAAGATAGTACCTTGTTTAGTCCACAACAGCTTCCTTCCAATTCTTTTCCAGCTCATTCCTCTGTCTCCATACCATCCGACGCTACTTGTGTGTATATATATGTTCTCGATAATGAAAAAACTTCGTTAGGAAACCCATGGAAGGAACAGAGGGTTTGTACTGATAGTTATGATGATGGTCATGAATGAATCAATCGATGGTGCATTTTTTGCAGTCAGAAATTTAATTAATGTAAGGTGTGTTTTTTTCCCGACACTCATGTCGCCATTTTTACAGCTGTAGTTCAAAGACCTTAGTGAGAGAACCATGGAAACTCACGTACAAGTGTGGGGGAGACTAATTGAATTAGTACAATTTACTCCTCACGGCTAGGTGGGTGTGTTTCCAAGAAAAAGCTTAAGTCTTTACTTTTCATTATGCCCTCTCATTTGCTTACACTGAAGAGAGCCATGGCTTTCCTGCAGACAGATCTACATTATCGGGGGGCGGGCGGATGTATTGATCCAAACTAAGTTTTCGAGTTGCCACATTAACATTCATTGCTTCTATATGTGAAGCGTTTCGTATTTTGTCTATCATTATTAGTACTATATATATTGATCGTTTTAGTGAAGGAACATAACTCTTAATTACCCTCTGATGTGTGTTAACTGCAACCGCTTTGCCCTAACCGCACGTTTGCCGTAAGTCCTTGCTCTAACCAACTCACTTCCCACAGTTGGCCAGGGATTCTTATATAGCGTTATACGTGTTTTGGATTATTGTGAATGGTGAATGTGATCTATCTATCTATCTACACACCCACATACCTACCTACCTACGGCTCTACAGCCCTTGTGGACCTTGGCCGCTTTTTAAATTTCTTAATCTATACACAGTTGGTAGTACTGCTTGGACGGAGGATCAGCACGTCAGAAAGCCGCAACCTATACAGAGAACAACACAAACATAGAATAAACGGACACAGACATCCATGTCTCGAGTGGAATTCGAACCCAGGAACTCAGTATTTGAGCAGGCGAAGACGGTACATGCCTTAGATGGCGCGGCCACTGTGATCGGCAGATGAATGTGGATACTGTTCCCAAATTTGGAGGGCATCCTGAAGGAAGCTACGGATACCTAAGCCAGGACATCCACTTCTAAGAATTGAAGAGAGCACTTCGATATACAAGTCATGAGAGAAGTATTGCTACCTTGTCTAATCCGTTATTCTGTTCTACGTAGAAATTTTTGAGGTTATTTCTTTAAAAGAGTGGGATGGTCTCATGGTACCGTCTCTTCAGACAGGCCTCTCATACCATCTCCGGATGACAAATGAGTAAGGATCATTGGTGGAATGTTAATTGGCTGAGGAAATCGAATTGGGCAGAGAACAACCGTCCCAAGTGTCGATTTCTCCATCACAAATTCCATTTGAACTATGTGGGATTGGACTTGGACGTTCGCTGCGAGAAACCGACGACTCTTCTTCTGAAACATAAACCCCAGAAATTAAGTATCCAGCCGTGAAACTTGAAGAAACTGTGATGCTCCTAAACCCGTGCTTTTTGTTCAACAGGTATTCAGTTCGAATCTACGAATCAACACGCTCTTTCCTTCGCTTTTCTCAATCCTGTCGGACTAATCCCATAGTAACTTTATCGTTTCCATGGGAACGAAATATGGTCATGACTCCCTCGGAACCAAGAATGACGGTGCTGACGAGGACCAGCAGCAATTTGCCCGACGGACTGGCGATGAATTAAGCGTGGTGCTTTCTCATCCTGGATAATTAGACGCTTCGTGATTCCCCTACGTATATACTGTAATTGGCATGCATTGTCTTCGCTCGCTCGGAAATCGAGATCGTGGGTTCGAATCCCACTCAGGGCATGGACGTTTATGTGCGTTTTTCTGTGTTTGTCTACAGGTAGAGGCCTTGCGACGAGCTGATCACTCGCCCAAAGAGTCCTACCGTATGTGTAAGATCTAGTAAACCGAAGTGAAACGGAGAGTATCATGGAGGTAGACCTAGGCCCAAATTGGGGCTGTAGCGCCACAGGAAAAAAAAAATGCTGTAATTACCTTGCCTAGAAAACGTGAGCACCTTGACATCTTACAAAGCTGTGGGCCTCCACGACCTGTTACAGGCATAGCTCTCTCTTTTTCAATATTGAACCTACGTATTACACACGGAATTTCCGTGGGCGTAGGTGGGAAGATGATGTGACGTAAAGACCCATTGCCAGGCAACGACTCGGTTAACATATTCCCGCGGGAGCTAACGCGCGCAACAATCGGACGTTTATTACCAGTCAACGGATAAGTAAGCAAGACTTCTCAACAATAGAGAGGCTGTGTTTTCTGCGTTGTCCGTGCCGAGGGGTTATAAAGGGACAAAGAAGGTCGTTTGAGTTAGTTGTCGGAAGGTGAGACATGGGTCGAGTTCTGGAGATGGCAGTCTAAGGTGATGGCAAGAAAGTAATTAGGCTTCATAGTGTGCTCCAGTTACAGCGAGACTGTTATGAATCCGTTGCCAGGATACGACTAATGAAGACTGAGAACCCTAGTGCGTGTGTAACGGTGAACTGTAGAGGATGTGTAGAATAGCGGTAGCGCTGTAATTGCCTGTAGTCACAAGTGGTGTGTATAGGGCGTCAATAGATCCACTCATTCAATGCAGAATCCGTCTTATAAGTCATGCATAAACCGCACACGTGACCTTGTTAAGATTGGCACCTAAGTCTAAATTGTCATGATCTACAGAAACGGAGGCTCCTTCGTTTAGGCGTATTAATTTTAATTGAATTTTGCTAAATGTTAGAATTGTGGAATGAATTAATATAGGGCAAGAAAGCGAATTTCTGTACCTTCGCGAACACATAATTTATAATATCCCTGTCATTCGATGACGATTCCTGGCCAAAAAGTTCAGTAAGGTAAACTATAAAACAGTGTCCACAAATTTCAATATAAAATGCACCCGCCTGAAAATCATTGGATGGATTCCGGTAAGGGTTTCATTGCAGATATCCACGTGATAGCCTCAATGGAATGTATTCCCGGAGTTAACGAACTGAAATAGATAAGAGATTAATCTACGTCCCTCTGAATTATTTTAAAATTCCGATGTTGCAGAAGAAAAAAATTTAATCGGATATTGTGAATGTAGCGATAATCCGATAGATATAGAAGATTTGAAATTAATTTATTTTTATATAAAGTTAGAGTAGAGAAGCTCTTTCTTGTGTTGATATTAAATTGTAAGTTAATCCTTGGAAAATTAAAGGTTTTGCAGCTGCGTCACTATAAACGTACGTCTCAATTTTGAAACCATGTTCTCGTCACTCACTGAGAATTCCCTGAAATTCGTGCCGCAGATTTCTGTTGATTGAGACTGTACAGAGATTGGTGAAATTGAATTGATTTCCCAAATTCATAGTGTGACCTGGACTGCAATAATTACACGTCGCGGGCTGCTCCTGACTTACAGTAAATCCGACTTACGACATTAATACATTGACGCATCGAGACCGACGTCCGACATTTCCGCGCAGACGTCCGATATTCTAGATTTTTCTGCGCTACGAATCAACTTTATTTTGCATATTTTCTGTTGATGTTCATTTGCACGAGACAGCCTCTGTGGTCTAGTGGTCAGAGTTCCTGGATAAAGAACCAGAGCTCCCGGGTTCGATTCCCGGCTCTGCCAGATTTTCTGAGAGGCAGTGGGTTTGGAACGGGATCCACTCAGCCTCATGAGTATAATTGATGAGCCACATCAAGGGAATATAGGCTCCGGGCTAGAAAACCGAAATTAACGGATGTGGGGATTCGTTGCGCTAACCACGTGACACCCTCTCTCCGCAGTTGTCACTAACTTCGCCGACAAGCGGCGGTCGCTTGTTCGGTATAGTTCGCTTGTAGACTACAGGCCACGGAGCTTGTTTTGTTCAGTTGCACAATGTGACTCGTCCGGCCTGGCCCAAATTTTCGTCGCCACACGTAGCGTTATCATTGTCTGTAATAATATAATGATTGTTTTATATCTTAACAGCCGGTCACAAGCCGCACGGTCTTAGGCGTGAAGTGTCTTCGCTCGCTCAGACCCTGGGATGGAGGGCTCGAATCCCACTCAGGGCATGGATGTTTGGTGTGCGTATGCGTTTATTCTGTGTTTATGTTGTCCTGTGCTTAGGTAGCGGCCTTGCGACGGGTCCATCACTCATCCAAGGAGTAAGGAGTCTGTAAAAAATGATTACGGAACTGAATAAGAGGCCAGGGCCCTTAATGTGCTGGAAGAACCAATGTAAAAAAAATGTACAGCATGTACAAGGCCTCTGTTAGTATATGCTCAGTATAGCAGAGCATGCCCTATCATTACTAGCTCCTGCCACAACAGCAGTCTAGTCACTTGAACGGTCGTATGCTTGACCGCAGTCAAGTTTAAGCCTCTTTCCTGTGTCGGGCTTCGCCTTCTCCAATGTTACAAACATTTCCATTATCAAGATTTTGTACGACTTCTGCATGTTACCTGCATAATCTTGTTATATAATCATATACGAACCGAACTTTGAAAGCCGTGAGTAAACCGCCAACCGGCGTGTGTCTTGGATAATTGCCAGTGGTGCGGGGAACCTTGTTTTGCAGGCGTTGCAATTTCAGTAGATGGGTGTCTGCCGCGAATTCCCAGGCGGGGCAAGCATAAGTCATGATACTGCTAATTAGTGCTGTATGGAGTGTCAGTTTAATGTTAGCGCTCAATCACTCACTTTTGAATAGGGAATATATACTAATAAGGCTTCGGCTTCGATCATTTCTATGTACAATATCCATGTAACTTTATTATCAAAGATTACACCGAGATATTTTATACTATTCACAAATGGAATATTTCTTAATTTCTTCTAAGTGTTATATATAAAGCAGTTCGTACCTCATAGGAAACATATTACGTCTCGTATGATTCCAGGTTCTCGCAGCGGTAGTTATAAGGAATACTGTTTCTGTTTTTACCCGTTTTCAACAGTCTACACGGCATTATATCTCACAAGACAATACTCTTCAGATTACGTCTCCGCTACGAATATCAACCCGTTAATGTTGTTTAGTGGAAAATATATATATTTATTACGAAAGTCTTTTGAAGCCCAATTATTCTGCACTTACCTCCTACTGTAACTCTGCATCCTGGCAACAATGTATTTGTATGTTCCAGCATGTGGTGCATATAGAACCACTGGGCTTCAAACGGGTCAAATGATCACTGACCGTCTTGACACCAAAGGTTATTTTGTAGGTCTACCATTAAATTAAATGAAATGGACGACCCCAAAACAGTGGAAATATATTAATTAATATAACATCGCTATTTCAGTTATGTTACCGGCGTCTTGTTGGAGATTTCCAAACAGAATTAATGACACAGGATGGATATATGCACCAGGTTCCATTAATTACTGACAGAATTGATTTTCAATATTTGGTTACGGGTCCACTTGAATTATCAGTGACTCTAACAGGAGTGTGCTCTCTGCCTGATCTAAACTTCACCCACATTGTTTTGGGTTGATAAATGTTGGCTTCAATTATTTTGAAAGCCTTATTGCCATCAGCACGTAGAGAGCAGAAACCGGGCGCCATGGATTCCTCTTTGTGCTTCCGGTTTTGTTGAATGCACGGACCTAGCTTCACTTGCCGAGTACGGGTGAGTCAAGCACTTCGTTACGAGAGAGCTAATCACAGAAAAATGGATTCTCATGTAGTTGTGTTATGAAAATCGTGGTCGAGTGTGCAATACGCATGCTTCGTATGCTGGTGGTCGCGATTTCAACTCTCTTCTTGGGAAACACATGATATAACTTTTATTTTCGTCCTGTACCACAGTCACCAAGCAGATGCTGGTATAATGCTTTAATTTCGAGCGTGATCACTTACTTCCTCATGTTTGAAATTCACTGTTCACCAGTAATTCTACTTTTCGACGTTATATATATAACGTCGAAAAGTAGAAAAAAAAAATATATATATATTCTGAGCTTAAGAGCTTAGAAAAGGCCGTGCGACAGCTCAGGCGGTTAGACTCCGGCTTCCTACCGCGGCGGCCCGGGTTCTATCCGAGGTAAAGTCATGTGGATTTATAGTGGAAAAATTGGCACTGGGCAAGGTTTTCTCCGAGTACTTCGGTTTCCCCCTCTCATTCCACCGACTGTTCCACAAACTCATCATCTATCATCCGGGGCTGGTACAACAGGCCAATTAGTGGCCGACGTACTAAGTGGACTCTGTCTCACCCCACCCCAAGAGACAAAAAAGAAAACAACGACGCCCTTAGAAATGTTTAGCTTAATTTGATGTTACAAGTGCACAGCCTTTTTTCACGCCGAAAATTATTAGCTAAGACCGAGCAAGATAGCTCACGCTGTTGTGTTTCTGAATTACATTGAGAAGATGATACTTGTGAATGTAGGTCCGCTGTCCCGACTGTCCTGACTGAACTTGTTCATGTTTTTCTTTGTCCTATCAGACTAGCACTGAGTTAATATCTCAAATTCGACCTGGAACGCTTCTGTTTACGTCTTATTTTATTCATTAGTCACCACTCATCCTACCTTTCAATGTTTATACTCTGAGCTCCTGAGAGCATCGGTAACTTAACCAGAAATACGAGTCAGTGCTCAAAAGTAATGCATCATAACTTTCTTCTTTCCGTAAAGACAGTAGACTAACTAAATAGCTTAATGGAGCTGAGCCCTTCTTGAGAAGCCGCCAGTTGTGCAGCTACTCAAAAATTTCCCAGCATTTTATGGAACCTGAAAGTTCATTACCGTGTTTACAAGAGCCCTCCACCGGTCCCTATACTGAGCTAGATCAATCCAGTCCATACCACCCCATCCTGTCTCTCTAAGATTCATTTTAATATTATCAACCCACCTACTACTTGGTCTTACTAGTAGCCTCTTTCCTACTGGTTTTCCCATCAATATCCTATATGCATCAATCTTTTCCCTCATTCGTGCTACATGCCATGCCCATCTCATTCTTCTTGACGTGAACACTTTAATTATACTTGTCGAAGAGTACAAGTTATGAAGCTCCTCATTATGTTGTAAGATTTGAGGCTTTCACGGCGTTGACTATGAAGAAAGCAGTCTTTTGGGATTTGTTTTCTCCAACCTCCTGTCACTTCATCTCTCTTCGGTCCATATATTCTGAACACCCTCTTCTCAGACATCCTCAATCTATGTTCTTACCTTAATGTCAGAGACAGACTTTTAATCTTTACGTTTAAGACAGCAGACGACAAGACAAAAGGTTCTGGACTGAATGGTAGCAAGCATTACCCGAGTTCAGTCTCCTCTTAATTACTCCTGAATCAAATTTATTTGTTGCTGTCGTTTCCAAATTTCTGAACTGTGCCTCGTTTTCAGAGCATCTGCTAGCTGTCTTTATATAAACGGGAACAGACACTTGATTGAAATAACGGGCAATTTCCTTTCACTTTCGCACTTCTGCATAATTACCCCTAGAGACGATCCACAAACTTCCACTAACGATCCAGCAGTTTTATGCGTTCGTCACGGTAGAAATCTCCGCTATGCGGAAGGAATCAGATCTTCACCGCAGTCATTAATTCATTGCCTGAGTGCCTGAGAAGAAATGATTGTACTGATGATGGTGGTGATAGGTATGATCGTGGTTATGGTATACACCATCTGCTGTGGGAGTAAGAGAGCTCCACCGTCAGTCAGTCACGCAGACTCTTCCTTCCTCTTCAGCAGGTTAGGAGCTTCTGTTGTTCACCCACTCGTGGAGCTGAGCCCTTCTTGAGAGCCGCCAGTTGTGCAGCTACTGAAGAACTTCCCAGCATTTTATGGAACCGAAGGTTCATTGCCGTGTTCACGAGAGCTCTCCACCGGTCCCTATTCTGAGCCAGATCAATCCCAGCCATACCACCCAATCCTATCTCTCTAAGATCCATTTTAATATTGTCCACGCACTTACGTTTTGGTCTTCCAGTGGTCTTTTTCCTTCTGGCTTTCCCACCAATATCCTATATGCATTCCTCTTCTCACCAATTCGCGCTACATATCCTACCCATCTCATTTTCCTTGACCATTCTAATTATGCTTGGAGAAGAGTACAAGTTATGAAACTCCTCATTATGCAGTTTTCTGCAACCTCCTGTCACTTCATCTGTCTTCAGTCCAAATATTCTCAACACCCTGTTCTCAAACACCCTCAGTCTACGTTCCTCCCTCAATGCCAGAGGCCACTTTTTCTATTGTTAAAATACTTAACAATATTCATACGCGGATTGGATTCTCAAATATACTGTCACGTGTCCGGGTTCCGTGATTGATGATAACGGGTTATGGATTAGATGACTGGATTTATTGACACTTCTTTACAGTTAGAATCAATTAGAACAGTTCACAATCCATGCGTGCCTGAGACTCGCTCCATTCCTTACTGGACTACGAGTGTCCTCTCTTCTGCTGTGCCTGACTTGGTTCTGATTTACGAATCATTCCCTTAGGGCCCGTTTCCACGGGGCGTGACACGCTAGCGTGAGGCAGGTATTCGTGAGTACGACCCATGTGAACGAAGCGTCGTGGAAATTCTTATGACGTCACAGGCAAAAGTGAGGGCTCACGCTTCGTATCAGACATGTTTGATTTTCAGTCGTGAATTTGCCTCTACCATGTCTACACCCGATCGGGTCATAAAATTACTAGAAAGGGAAACGCGTTCCAGAAGGAAATCAAATTGGTCTTCAGACACTCGTAGTAAGTTCTTGAAATCATATGGGTAACTATTTCTGAGTTCCATATCAACCAAAATATGTGGCCCTAAGTTCCTCTTTAGAATCCATTTCCTAACCCACCATCGCCTTTTCTTCCGTTTTCCTTTCATTTCCACCATCTGATTCATTCTCTGCGCTAAAATAGCAGCAAAAACTGAACTCACAACAGCACAACTTTCTATGAGGAGGTCGTTCATGGTCGGCTTTCCGCGATCAACTGAATCACGTCTTCGTGGACACTTCAGCCAGTGTGAACTACTCACGACCCACGACTGGTGGGTTCACGCCTGCAAATTCACGAAAGCAAGTACGAAAGCGTTGCACGCTTTCGTATCCACACCCCGTGGGAACGTAGCATTACGAATCACTAAGAACGGATGACGAACGAAGAATCACTTCCGAATTGACTCTCGAATCAATTGTGTCCCCATCTTAAAACTTCAATGCGACCTGAATATAGAGCACCATCTCTAACAGGCTCTCTTATATTGTGTTTAACCGTTGCTACGAAACATTCCTAGCGACTTGCTATTCTCATAGCGAGCCGTTTTCTGGCAATGGACTATTATGCGTCTTCCGATGCCGACGGAACGTATGTTAATTTCGTAGCGAGCCGTTGTCTAGCAATGGAATATTCCGGCTTACGTGCGTCGTGTCACAGTACTTACGCAGCGATTTAAATCCGTAAAGTTCCTTACGCTATGCATGATATAACCTCGTTCTTAAAGGGAAGGGATCTGAGTAATGAAGGGTAAATTTAGATGACGAAATATAGGCATGTAGGTAAACTCTGAAACACGAAAGAGTCTAACTATGAAGACAGGAAGCGGTGCGGGACTTAAGTATGCTTGGGGTGTAGACTTGTAGACTGAGAACGAGATGTGTAGATACGCTTCGCTTCGTACTGAGTTTATTAAAATAAAATCGTTTTTCAATATGGGATGAGGAAGACCAGTTTGGTATCAATAGAGGAAAGGCTGAGTGGGAGACTGTGTCTTTACAAAGTCTGCATCTCAGTGCCAGTTTATTGACAGTTTGGCGTAGTGGCTTGAGAGAACGTCATAAAAACTCAGCTGTCAATCAGAAGTTTTCCTTCAGTTCATTTTGAATACATGTACCTCATTGACTTTCAAATCCTTGTCTTGAACTTTTATACGTGCAACATGCAAAGCCTATTATTTTTCTCATGCACGTCTACAGAGTGACTGTTTTAATATTCGGGACTGGAAATTGAAATAAAATGTTCCGGCATTGCTTCCTGAATCGAAAAACAACACTCAGACGGCCCGGGGTTCGTCTCTTATGAATATGCCTGGCTTTCCGTCAAGTGTATATTTCACATATATAACATATTGAAAATTCTACCTTTTGCACTACACACAAGTCCTCTGTCAGTACAGGCTTTACAGAGCAGATCATGCCTAACTTACATATCGTACTGAATTATTCTCACTTCAGTTGCCCTCCTTATAACCCCTTTGCATGGACCGAGTATAAAAGTCCGTTTCCAACAGTACCTCTATTGTATGCGTACCCGTTGCTGCGGGAATCTATTTACTGAGCCGTTCCCTAACAGAGGCCATCTATTCTTGCTTTTTAAGAATTCTGCTGTGTAGTAAGTAACGTCTGTCTCACGGCCGTTGCCTAGAGACGAATGTTGTTTCAAAGCTTGTCGCTAACAGCAACAGCATATACGCCACAATATATTTACGGTGTTTGGAATCAGTCGGTCCTGAAAACGGTGCCTCATGCCGTATCGTTTTGCGTCAGCTACATTTTAGTGTTCCCAGCTATGACATCTGAGGCAGGTGCGGTGTAATTATCTATTAAGCACAGTACGAAATTACATCGAGAATTTAATTTAGATAATATTGACGCCCCGTCTGTGCCGTTTATTCGGCAGCTAAAAAAAGAAATTGATTGGTGTACTGTGATAGTAGCAGGCCGTAAAATGCATGACTTTGGTGACACACGTGCAGAATCCAGTTGGTTGTAATATACCAGGTTAGCATTTGTTTCAGTTACATGGCTCTAAACGGCATCAATTCGAGGAGTGCCACGCTCAGACTGTTTTTTTTAATTCGCTTAGTGGGGGGGGGGGCTGGAGTCCAACTGGGTCCACTCGGCACGGCGGCCACTGATTGGCCTATTGTAGACTGCTCCGGGTGATTATGATGTTGGAGAATTTGGTGGAATGAAGATTGGCAGGGAAACCGAAGTACTCGGAGAAATCCCGCCCCAGTGCCACTTTGTCCGCCACAAATCCCATTTGACTAGACCCGGGATCGAATCCGGTCCGCCGCGGTGGAAAGCCAGCGACTAACCGCTTGAGCTATGGCGCGGCCTAACGCTCAGGCTGTTACTCGCCGGTCTTCAAATGCGGCGACCCTGGTTTGTTCCCAGATGTGGCCATTTGCCATTTCTGTTCGACAAAATTGCACTTGGAGGGGTTTCTCCTGTCAGGTCCCAATTCCGCCAACTGCCTCACTTCAATTAGTCATTTTTCCGTCAATTATACATAGCCTCGATACTGAGGCAGTCGTTAAACAAAAAGAGCAAAATTGTTCCTGTGCTAAATGAATTAAGCACTAAGCCATGAAGACTTATGGGGTAGTGGAGGTATAGCTCCATTTTTGACCCCGCATTAGTTTGAGATGAGTGGTCAGTTTTACGCCCCGGCCGCTTTACTCCCGGAAAAAGAGCCTGTGGTACTCGTTGCTTTGGAGCCTGTATTGGCCCCAGAGCCGGTCTGGACACAAGAGAAGAAAAGAGAAAACTCTCTTACCTCTTCCGGGAATCGAACCAGGTGTTCAGTCATAGTCCGTCGATATGCCAATTCAAATAATCAACTTAAGATTTGAAAATAAGTTGTCGTGGCCTATTTTCCCACTGTGTGCCTGTCTACCAAAGAATACCACGAATAGCTCAGCCAGGAGGGCTGGTGTGATAGCCTAGATTCGAACCGATTACCTCCTGAATTAAAGATTATATCTTCACCACAGCACCAGCCTGGTTATACTGTACTCAAGGTTTAGGCGAAATGTTGTATGAGATCTGCGAGAGTTTATTTATTCTTTTTCGTCCTCTGAATAATAAAAAATGGGATTTCGGATTTGTAGCGTCTCCCATTTGTTTGAGCCCAAATAACATGACCGCGTCACTCTCTCCGCAGTGTCAGGAGTCAAGTCAGGTGCTGCCAAGTGACCTAGAGAATCTCTCTGAATTTATGTCACAAATTCAAATGTTGACATCGCCGTTCATGTTGCAATATTCACATTTTGGCTTATAATTTAATCTGTGCCAGAATGCAATTCTGTCTCGCGAATCTATTATAGGACAATGGCAAAAGTTAATTAAAACATAACAAAATCCTGCCGCTTCATAACTCAACCGAGACATACAAAATATAATATAAAATATAATACATTAAATTTGTCATGTAATTTATTTTATTTAACCTTGACGTTTATGTAAAATCAAGTATACAACAAATGTTCCTGTCCATAATGTATATATATTTACCGTCTTTTGGTGCATACAATTTCACTTGTCACTTCACACTACATGTTTCGACATCATTCTGCCATCCTCAGGTGTATCCATCACGTTAAATCATTGCACTGCCTGCCATCAAGTGTCTATTTATAAAATGATGTAAAATGTGTGTTCATCGTTGTTGAATAATAAAATTTATATATTAAAACTTGTTAAGATCTACCATCTTACATGTCGTATATCAAACTCATGTGTAACGCCATTCATCCGCTATGGGAGTCGTTCTTCTTATGTTTTAATTGTGTATATATTGTGTCTTATGGTGTGTCTTTCTTATGTGGCTGCGTGCGTTGTATTGCTCGACGTATGTGTGTGTGTATGTTCCTGTATTCATGGATTTGGAATATAGTATTTAAGCAGTAATTTAATAGCATTAAAATATATTGTAACATGATAGAGTGACTATAGACGGGGTTTCGATTGGTAATTGTATTTATTGAACACTTAATATTATAACTCCAAGTAACTATAACTAATCAACGGATTATATTGCGTTATATTCCAGAAGGCAGAACTAGTCAAAACCACCGCTGTGAGGACCTCAAAACCTAGAATTATATTTCAAGGTTATTCTGGGCTATGCAAAGTGAAGTATCATAAGTTTCATAGGAAAGCAATGCGTCTTTCTTCAGTGTAGAATTTATTTATTTGACAAATACAAGAAAAAAATATTTTGTCTTGTTACAGGTGCGAGGAACGAAAACTGATGAAAGGAGAAAATTGGATGGACACTGTTCCCTTCAGGAAAAGGAGCTAGAGTGAAGAGAGCACTTCAGAATGTGGTTTCAAGAACGCACCGTTGATACTGTGTGAGCGTTTACCTCGCGAAGTGTTTAATACGCCTCATTATGGTGAAGGCTGCGTGTAAATTTACGCCTGACTGGTTGATTATTGTTCAACTGTTAACAGCTGTGACTTTGACGCTTCTGGCATTCGACGCCGACATCGTTACATGCGAGTCGATTATACCACACGAATTTAGCGGAGTTGATAAACATCACCCTAATCACAATTCTGAATCACAAGTGTCTGTTTTAGTTGCCGCAACTCAAAGAGATGAAACAGGAGACAATTTATCAAGTTCTCCACACACACTGCATGCCGAGAGTGGCAGTTCATTTGTCTCACAGAACCAACAGCTTTTGCCAAATGTTGGCTGGGTAACCGCAGCTAGTAGGCAGAAGAATGTTCCCACAGAGGAATATTCCGATTTCAGAACAAGTAGACCGTACTTCTTCCACATGAAAGCAAAAATATCTCACACGGTTACTCACGAGTTAAAGAAATCCACTACATCAGAGCAGAAATCCATTAAAGAAGATATACCACTGGCTGAAACAACTTTTTTAGCCGAGAGAATAAGAGATTCTAGTGAAAGACATTCAAAATTCGAATCAGGTTCTCAGAAGCTGTCGGAGAAAGCGCTAACGCTGCCACCAGTTGATCGAGAACTAATTGAAGTGAACAGTTCCTTCCAAAACGAGAAACGACCATTCGACGATTCGGTGAATAACTCGTTTTCAAACAAGTCCATTGCTAACGCACAGGAAGTGTATGATTCAAGGTATACTTCAGAATTGTACGAAGAAAACTTCAATGCAATTCATGAAACCCTCCTTTCTTCCGACAAATTAATTAGAAATTTCACATGCAATATGAGTTCTTTTGTAGAAGACAGCAGCCATGATATAGAGGTAAATAAATCAGGGAAAACAACTTCAGACTTAAGAGACTTATTAAAACCATCACAAAATGAACCCATTAAAGTAATTAACATTACTCCCAACACGTACAATAGATGGAGTTCTCAGGAAGAACACAGTTCAGATTTAAATGTTAGCAGTGAAATGAATAATGAGAGCATTACGACTGCCAACACGAATGGCGTCGACATTAATGTTCCCATCCAGGGAAGTGTTAGAAGTCTGGCCTTATCTCATACAGAAGCTGACAGGAAACTGTTCCGAGTATCAGACTTAATCAATTCAAACGTTAGAGAAGGAGAAATATCCAACAGTTTGTTAGAAATTGAAAACTTACTGCATCTTGACAGAAATAGCAACGGCTCATCCACTAGAGAGATTTTCAGTGCAGCGCAAACAACGGCCTTGACAAAATTGAGCCGCGCTGCACTTTCTTCAGAGCCTCAGAAGGCAGAATCAAGAACACATAAAGTAGAAGCTACAGAGGACAGGCTTGATTCAGCAAATGGAATTGAAGAATCCCTCAACTATGAAGTGATAGTTAGTGAAGTGAATGGATCATGGGTGGATACGGGTGGGGGGAATATTTCTGAGAAAACAAGAAGGGATTGTTTTAAAGTGGAAGGAGAAACCGACTTTGTTTCTAATACTGACACTGTTACGAGTGTCAGTTCAACATCCTCTGAGCACGACTCCAGACAAAGTGAAATTTGGACGTTAGGGTCTTCAGGAAATGTAAGAGTGAATTCTAATGGAGCGGCCACCGTTAATGATGGATATGATGCTCCAACTGGACAGGATATTGGAGGTAGCGATATGTTAGTACAGAAACAGAATGGTGATATGTCCTCAGAGATACGTCTGAGTAAAGATAATTTGAGATCACATAAAACCAGACACATTTCTCTGTTGAAACTTTTCAAAATAATTGCAAATGAATCAGTGTTGAGAAGTGGTCAGAATAATTCAATTTTTGTAAAACATAAACTCAAAGATCTAAACACAAAGCCCATAAATGTTCCTTATGAAATTTATTTTACCAATGATAGTACAAAGGATGCAGAAAATTTGTCTTTCGATTCTAATGTCTTGCAGGCGCAAATTGTAAAACCGGTTGTATATTTTGGTAACGTGCTACATCGTCCAGGAAATAACAAAACGAGTTACGTTCAAAGCGACGTTTCTGAAGACGCTAATGAGGCAAATATTACTCATTCAGAAGACACAAAATTACACCAGAACGCGAGTTTCGAATTAACAGAAGACATTATCAGAGAAATGCCTACGTTAACTTCTGAACAACTTCAAAACGATGGCAATTCTACGGACTACAGCAATATCAAATACTTGAACAACCCTTCGGAGGATGTAACATTTAATGCGAATCTCTTAATGAACTTTATTGCCTCAACGAATAATGGTCTGAGTTATACGGGGAACTACGACAAGAATTACAACACCAGCACATCCGGAAATGTTGAAATTGCGTCAACAGTTACTGAACATTTTAATTCCAGTGAAGTGAATCATGAATTTTTCCCCATTCACCCGACGACTGAAGCTACGTCACAGTATAATGTTGAAGTAAATACTTTTAATTATTACGACTTCACGGTTTCGACGCCCGAGCCTTATGATAAAGACGTGGAGAGATGGGACGCGTCTACGCATGATTTATCGGCCTTTGAGTCTCTTCCAAATTACTCAGTAAGCGACGTTACGGAGGCGTCGGTCTCGGGCGTCTCTCCAATATTTTCGCGTAACGACAGTGCGTCGGATGGTGTACCAGGATGGCCGGTAAAGTTATCTGCCGAAGTGTCGGGTGACTTAATCCTCGGAGGCCTCATGATGGTCCACGAAAGACAGGACAACATAACCTGCGGTCCCATCATGCCCCAGGGGGGCATTCAGGCCCTGGAGACGATGCTGTACACTCTGGACGTTCTCAACAAGGATCAGATGATCCCTAATGTCACCATCGGCGCTCATATCCTGGACGACTGCGATAAGGACACGTATGGACTGGAGATGGCCGTCGACTTCATCAAAGGTAGGGACATCTTCTGTCTCTGACTTATATTTATTGCGTTTTTTCTCGAATGTTTTAATTTGTTTTCATTTTTGTTCACACTGAAACGTATTAGGAAGATGAGTTTCGCGCGGTACGGGATTCGTGTAGTTCATAGAGAGAACGACGTTTCGGAGGAAAGTGAGCTTGCCGCCTGCTTCTGCTGGCTTGTTGTTTGGTTTATTTTCACCTTGAAGATGGAGGCGACATTCTCCGAAACGCCTTGCCTTGTCAGAAGTACACGAAGTTTCAACCTATAAAATCGTAATATTTTTGGTTTACATCCTGTTTTGAGCTCGATAATCGTGTAAATTGGGCCTTCAGCACAACGTAAAAGTATCTTAAAGATGAACACACGGTAGATACTACCGTATTTCTATTGTTTGTTTATTATGCGAAGGTGTGCACTACATGTTTCAATCTTTTCTAGGTCATCATCATGCGAGTTACAAGAACTACATTCTGTAATTGAGTTGTATTAATATGGATCCATATTTGACAGTCTGTTGTTATTGTTATTATTATTATTATTATTATTATAGCGAATACACTTTTTGACAATATAAACTAATAATATACGCAAAATCATAGTGATGAACGGTTGTAGTCTAAAAATAAATATTATTAAAGTCTGTTATATTAGGAATTTTATTATTTTATAGCAGTTCGACGAGTTATTTATTTTAAAAACGTATTAAAATTTTTAATAAATTTTGAAACAATTTCAAGGCACATTAGGTAAATATTTCTATTATCTGCCTCATGTTGTCAAAAACCTCACATTTATGCTGGTTTCGGGATCTCTGTAGACGTTTCTAGCGCTCCCTGGACACGGGTCGGCCAGGCGTAATACCTCTATATCTGCCAGTTCAGCACAAGCACAAAAAATTAGAAACATCCATGTCGAAAGTGGTAGTCGAACCCACGATCCTAGTATTCACACTGTGGATGACAGTACATGCTCTAGACCACGCGGCCATTACGATCGGGCTGTGATTAGAGATTAGAACATTCGGAAACTAGAAATATTTTATTCTATATTTCAGTTCCATTCTGACGAATGGTGGTCCTTACACAGGCATTCAGAATGTTTTCAGTGTTCAGGCACTGAGAGACCCTAGTCAGTTCGTGCACTACATTGCAACAAGGACATTAACAAGCAGACGTCATACAAACAGCTAACATCAGCATTAGTTTTGTTATAAAGTTACTTAATTTACATCTAAACAGTAGGAAACTAGTCGATCCCTAAAATTACTAGAGAACGTACTGGTATAGGAATTTATTTCTCCAGTTAAACAGACTCTTGTATTGTGTCAGGGTGTTAGGAATTGTATTGCGCGAAACACACTTGTAGGATAATGACTCCATGGTTGCGTCACATGTGCACCAACTGACGTCATGGCCCCTTAACTGATATTCTCCCAGCTGGTCAAGATATTCTTCGCCTTTTATGAGACTCGAGATTTTATTACCGTGTTCACAAGAGCGAACCGTTCATCTGTCTTCAGCGACCTGAATACAATGTACAATCTCACATCTTATTTATTTAAGATATAGGAGAAAGCTCTAGATCGCATCAAGTGGAGGAACTGTTTTGGAAGAGACTGTGGACCTGTCGTCTTGACAGATTACTGATGAATGATGAATGAATTTTAACATCATTCTCCCACCTATGCATATGTATCCCACTGGGTCTCGTCTCTTTAATTTTCGTGACTAAACATTTTACGGAAGTATTGTGTGTGCTACATGACCCAGTCGCCTTATCATCCTGTATTTGATCAACCTTGCCGATCACAGTGGCCGCTCGGTCCAAAGCATGAACTGTCTTCGACAGCTCGAACATAGGGATCATGGGTTCGAATCCCACTCAAGGCATGAATGCCTGTATGCGTTTATTCTGTGTTTGTCTTGTTCTGTATGTAGTTAGCGGCCCTGCGACGAGCTGATCCCCTCTCCAATGAGTCGTACCGATTGTACATAAGATTAAGAATCTGGAAAATCACCAAGCTCCAACAATAGAACATTAGAGCCATAGAGAGGTAGGTAGGTGGGTAGGTAGGTAGGTGGGTAGGTAGGTAGGTTGGTGGGTGGGTGGGTAGGTAGGTAGGTGAATTTAATCATCCTTATAGTAGTTGAAAATGTTGTACCCATATAAAATGTTTATCAACGAACAATGTTAACAGCAGTGGCTTAGGATACAGACCTCTCATTTAGCAGAGGCATGGTTTGTAGTTGCTAATATAATTCGACTTTTCAATACCGCTACCAGAATGAACACACGAACTTGTCTATACAGACAATTCGTACAGTTGTTACGAGTTAATTGCTCACTAGTCCACACGTCTGAGTAATGCAGCGTGCTCGTGGAAGCTTAAATACAAAAGCAGTATCATAAACTTCCAGCTTAATTGCATACTCTCACATTGCGGGATCGACAAATGAACTAACACCCTTACCTGTTGCGGCCTAATGGAAGTATGTGTATGTTGTATGCACCCACAGTTCAGGCACATTACGTTCAAATCAATCCTTTCCATATCGACATACATATATATATATATATATGAATTGCCGTTTTGGTTTTATATTTCCGTACTAATACTAGGTTCATGTGTTTGAAAAACCACAACTATGCTGCAGGAATCTCCAATAGATTGCTGTGCCCTACATGCGGCCTATAGCGACCAATCCCACCAACTGGTGTTCGATGTGCAGCTATTTGAAAGGTATTACCTACGGGTATACGGCCACAATCTATTTATTTTCTTGTTTAGCGCTTAACCTCAGGCCTAAAACATGTATATTTTAAAGCAATAGCGACGAGTGGCAGACAAAAGTGTGTAATCAGCCGGTTTGCTGGCTACTGTGTGACTGAATCATCATTTCAGTCATGTTACTCATACATGTATATTTTTTGCTTGGAACTACAGCCCCAGTGGGCCTAGGCCGACCTCCATGAACTTCTCCGTTCACTTCGGTTTTTCTAGATCTTACAGATTCAGTAGGACTCCTTGGGCGGGTGATCAGCTCGTCGCAAGGCCTCTACCTGTACACAAACACAGAAAAACGCACACACACACACACACACACACACAAACTAAACATCC
>NW_019718627.1:778306-871823 GCF_002891405.2 Cryptotermes secundus | reverse complement strand
CATGCCTTAGACCGCTCGGCTACCGTGACCGGCAGTGTATAAGAATAATATATAAGAATTCAGTCCGTACCTCACAGGAAACAGATCCGAACCCACGATCCCGGCTTCCGAGCGAGCGAAGACAGTTCATGCCTTAGACCGCTGGCTACCATGACCGGCCCTCATACATGTATATAAAGGTTAATTTTTAATAGATATTAAATTTTGAAAGATCCCCCGGTACCCATTGGATAGAAGGCTGCGTGGGTCCCAGAGCCGGTCAAGGGGTACGTAAGATTGGATAAACTTAAAAGTGAAGACATCGGGAAAGAATTAGGAGTATTTTGAATGCACGACAGGCTAAGAAGACAGACTAAAATTGGCTTGAACTTGTGTAAATGATGGAAGATGGACGAGTGCTGAAGTAGGTTGTTTACAGTACCACAGGAAGAAGAGACCCGACTAGACCATGCAGACGGTGGAAATTCATAGAAGCTGGAACAGGCTAAGAGCTTAATCCTTGAATTGAAGAAGAAGAAGAAGAAGAAAGTTATCCCCTGAAAATGCCCTGCGCTTTGGAGCTGAGGTCTTGTGTAAAACAGTTATTCAGTCAGTCACCCAGTTCTCTTATTCTTAACGGTTACTTTCCTATCTTACTTTTCGTCCTGAAGACGTAGACGGTATGTTGTTTCGAAACGTTCGGTGAATTGGTGCATGACTGCAGAGCGTCACAACCCAGAAGGCAGAGTGTTTCCGGCGTCTTCCTGATGACTCGGGTCTGAAATATTTATGTCAGACTGTACGCTCCTTTAAAAGCGATAGTAAGCAGTCAATTTCGCAGAAACGCGGAAAACACATCAGCGTTTACAGTTTTACTTTGGCGACTGTAAACCTCCCTTTTATTTTATCGTGGCAGTTGGCAATGTTAGAGGTATCCATGTAGGAACCATATTTCGCAATGACAGTTTGCTTTATAGTAACTTCCTTTTGTGTTCACATAAAGGAACTTAAGTTGTGTGAGATGGCTGAGTAAAGCGACTGGCTGTAACCTTGAAGGCAAGGGTTCAATTATCGGTAGGGACGTTCAGATTTTCCTCTTCCAAGTATCGCTCGGAGTGGCTGAGTTCAGCATAGGCTCGTGTCTGATGGAGAGCGAGGAGTCTTTCCTCGGAATATGGTACGTACTTAGCATTGATTGATTCCGTAAAGTCTTCTTCAAAAGATAAAATCCCCTTCAAGAAACATGAAATTCATACTGTACTCGAAGATTGTTACTGTGGTCACACGAAACCACAACTGGTGCTACCCTGCGGCAGAAATTTCAAGCCGTATATTTCCATGCCACTTTTTCAGTATTCGTTTTAATATTATCCTCCCATCAATAAGTCTTCCAAATCTCTTCTGTTGTGGTTTTGTTGAGGTTTCCAGGCTAAAACTCTACAAGCACGTCTCATTTCTTTCACACGTTACATGAACCGCCCCTATATTCTTGACTTGATCATCCCTGAACGAGGAGCTTCGTTTCGTGTATTTTTCGCAAAATATTATTGGAATAATCAGGTCGAGTGTGAGATGAACAGGTATGTAGTATGCATGGGGAGACGTTTACGGTTGGAAAGCCAGGAGGACATTAAGAAAACTTAGACGTAGTTGGAAGGATAATATTAAAATGGAAATTAGAGTAATAGGTTGAGTTGGTATGGACTGTATTAATCTGGCTCAGGATAGGGACCAGTATGAACATGGTAATGAACCTTCGGGTTATATAGTAAAATGTTGGGGAATTCTTGAGCATCTGAGTCATTTATCGCTTCTCAAGAAGGGTCCACCTCCATCGAATTAGTTAGTTACTTAGTTAGTTATTTAGTTAGTTAATAGCAGGGAGTGTCTAGAAAATCGGTATGGGTTTCTTTGAAAATTGCGAAGTATTATTTATTTCTGGACGCCGTTTATTCTTTCGTTCTTTTTTCAGTATTACGCCGGAGAAAATGGGAGTGCTGATTTTAATTAGCACCTGATAACTTACGGATATGTTTGTGTTATTGACTTTAAAATCTGCCTTGAGGAGCACATGACGCCCCTAACCGAATGCCGATTTATTACAATGAAGATGACGTAACCAGGATTTCCAACATACGTCAGGGAAATATTTATAATTCAATGATGTTTACTGACTTCGCTTACTTTCAAACACAGACAAGCCTTCATAATTTCAAATTTACAGCACGCTTACTCTCCTTGTTACTTTCACCTATTGTTTCATTTTTATTCCATCTTTACTTTAGTTCGATCTTCATAATCACTGAGTATCTTTCAGTAGCACAGCTCTCTCTTATAATGAAGCTTAAAGTTCTCCCAACCCTCTTTCTTCAACATTAATTTTAAAATTATCCTCAATTCCATCCTAAGGTTACCAAAGTGGTCTCTTGCCGAACTTTGCGGCCGAGTCATTAACAATGCTGCTCCTTATTCTAGAGGTCCGGGGCTCAGGTCTCGGCCCGAAGACCAGCAATTCTGACTGAAGATATTCGTGGTCCTTATTCCATCAGTATAAATACTTGCATAATGTTTCAAATTAGACCACGACCACTTCCATCGAAACTCTTTCTCATTCATTATTAGGTAACCATCATATCAGTGGAACCATGTAATTTGAGCTACTAACAGCATCGTGAAATAAACAACAAATAAGTGATGTCTTCCCATATTAGATGTTGTGTGCATTTCTGATGTATCTCATTTGTGCTGCAGGTTCTGTCCTTCTCAAGAACCTTAATCTCTAACCCAAACAATAATTGTGCCATTTCAGGCTCATAAATGATGAAGTACATTATTGTTGTTTCTTGACCGCCTCAGTGGTCTAGTGGTCAGAGTTCTGGCTACATATCTAGAAGTCCCGGGTTCGATTCCCGGCGCTACCACATTTTCTGAGAAGTGGTGGATCTGGAACGGGCTCCACTCGGCCTCGTGAGGATGATTAAGGAGTTATTTCAAGGTTATAGCGGTTCCGGTCTAGAAAACCGAGATTGACGGCCGTGGGGTACCGTTGCGTTGACCACGTGACACCCTCTATCCGCAAAAGTTGGCACTAAATTCGCCGACAAGCGGCGGTCGCTCGGTCGGTATAGTTTGCTTGCGGACTACAGGCCATGGAGTTTGGTTTCTTTATTGTAATATTCCTCTCCTACGACGATACATAACTTGACGGAACGAAGAAGAATTGGTTAACTGGGCTCATACACGAAGGTTATTAACTAGGCGAGTTATGTAGTTAGCATTCGGTTTCTCGTTCAAGACTCAGTGCTGGGGACAGTCGTCTCGACTTACGTATCTCGTGTTTTCTGCAGTCCCCCTAGGAAACTACTGCCGAGTTAGGCTAGGTCAAAGGGCCGCGCCATAGCTCAAGCGGTTAGTCGCTGGCTTCCCACCGCGGCGGCCCGGGTTCGATCCCGGGTCTGGTCAAGTGGGATTTGTGGTGGACAAAGTGGCGCTGGGGCGGGTTTTCTCCGAGTACTTCGGTTTCCCATGCCAATCTTCATTACACCAAATTCTCCATCATCATAATCACCCGGGACAGGCTACAATAGGCCAATCAGTGGCCGCCGTGCCTCAGTGAACCCAGTTGGACTCCACCCCCCACTGAAAGAATAAAAAAAATAGGATACATCAATCAGTATAGCGACGGGCAGCGGGTTGGAGAGCCAGGGGTAAGTTTTTTCTTTCATCTTCATAGCCTCCAGACTGATTCTGGGGCTCACCAAGCGCCGTATCCAATGGATAGCAGGGTCCATTTTCCCGGAAGTAAAGTATCCGGGGCGTCAAGCTGACCACTCACTTCCGTCTAGTGCCGATGTCAAGAATGGCGGATCTATACCTCAATCCCCCCCATATGTATTCATGGCATAGTGCTTAATTAATTAAGCAAAGAGATGTGCTTTTCTTTTTCCTTGGCACTACAGCCCCAGTGTGCCTAGGCCTACCTCCATGAACTCCGTTCACTTCGGTTTTTCTAGATCTTACACATTCGGTAGGACTCCTTGGGCGGGTGATCAGCTCGTCGCAAGGCCTCTACCAGTACACAAACACAGAAAAACGCACACGCACAAACTAAACATCCATGCCCTAAGTTGGATTCGAACCCACGAACCCGGTTTCCAAGCGAGCGAAGACAGTGCACGCCTTAGACCGCTCGGCTACCGTGACCGGCAAAGGATTTTCTTACTTTGATGAAAATACGGGGTAATGCCTTAAAGTTGTAGGCGACCTTTTTATTCCCTGTACTTCGGCTTCCTTCAGTTCTTTTCAAATCGTGACTCATTGAAAACTCTCGCTAAATAACTAAATTTGTAAAATCATTTTTTAATATCGCAAGATGAGGAAACTTCTTTAAGTGTTAAGTTCCCAGCTAACTTTTAAATTAATTAAGGAGAGTAGCGGTATCGGGAATTTGATGCCGTACAGTCCGCTAAAAGATCGTCTACATTTTGGAGGAATATATTACTTCCATCTTCAGGGCTGACGGGTAGGAAAGCAACGAACTAGCTTGCTGTCCGCTTCTGTGTTCTTTCCTTCACTCGCTCATTCTTAAACGCTGAACACGAAGACATTGAATTCCTCCTAAACGACATTGGAATTTATCGGACTATACGGCATCACATTCCAGTAAGCAGTTCTCTTCATAGGCACCGCTATGAGAATGTTACTAACTCCATGGAGCTGAACCAATCTTGAGAAGCTGCAAGTTGTGTCGCTACTCAAGAACTTCCCGACATTTTATGGAACCGGAAGGTTCATTATCTTGCTCACAAGGGCCCTCCACTGGTCCCTATCCTGAGTCAGATTAACCCAGTCCATACCACACCACCTTATCTCTTCAAGATAAATTTTAATATTATCCATCCACCTACGTCTTGGCCTTTCTACTGATCTCTTCTGGTATTCTCACCAATATATATGCATTTCTCTTCTCCCCCTTATGTGTATATACTCCATTGATCATTCTAATTATACGTGGTGAAGAGTACAATTTATGAAGCTCCTCATTATGTAGTTTTCTCCAACCTCCCTCATTTCATCTCTGATATGTCCATTTCGTATTTTCCTTAGCACCCTGTTCTCAAACACCCTTAGTCTGTGTTCCTCTCTTAATGTCAGAGACCGAATTTTACACCCATACAGAGCCACAGTACACAATTCGTCTCATGGAACGGAAGGACAAGTTTAGAACCGAACAGAACATTCAGTAGCACGCAAGGAGTTGATGTTGACTGGGTAGATTGTAAGATGAATAATTAACTTTCTTAAATATTTTCATAGCTCTTGATGTATCTCGGGAAATCTTATGTTATATATATATATATTCCATTTTCCTTTCATGCTGCATCTGAAAACCTGGCTCTGCTTCCTTACTTCCATAATATGAAGTAGGTGGAAGAACTTTTAGTCTAGCTGGGACATTAATCATTTCCTGACTCTCTGCAAAAGCCCCGATACTGAGTCCGAAGTGAAGGAGGCAGTGAACTTGCTGCATTATAGGCTAAATTTGTGACGTCATTTCGACCGTTCCTTAGCAACGAGGACAAGCATTTCATTCCGAAGTTAGCTTGTTTCCTTGTAATGAAGGAAAGTTAAACGTTGTACTTCTGTGGTAGAAGCAAACACTTGTTGATAATTGATATTTCCTGTCTATCTCTCTATCTATCTATCTTTTTTATTGCTAGTGGGGTGGGACTAAATCCCTTGTACTGCGGCCACTTCTGGCCTATTGTACCACCCCCAGATGATAGGTGAGGGTGATTGTGGAGCAATGGGTGGAATGAAGATTGGCGGGGGAAACCGAAGTACTCGGAGAAAATCTTCCCCAGCGCCACTTTGTCCACCACAAATCCCACTTGACCAACCCCGGGATCGAACCCGGGCCGCCGCGGTGGAAAGCCAGCGACTAACCGCTTGAGCTATGACGCGGCCATCTATATATCTATCTGCAGTCCTTTTGCTGAACCTTGGCCGCTTTTCAGTTTCTTAATCCTATACACAGCCGGTAGGACTCCTTGGATGGAGGATCAGCCCGTCTTAAGGCCGCTGCCTACACACAGAGCAACACAAATACAGAATAAACGCACACAGACATCCATGCCTTGAGTGAGTTTCGAATTCACGATGTCAGCGTTCGAACGAGCGAAGACTGTTCGTGCTTTAGACCGAGCAGCCACTGTGATCGGCAAAATTGGACAACTACAGTAACAGATTTTATGCTTCTCTGATGATTCGTTATTGGTGTTTATTTTTGCTCTTGTGGCTTTGGTCCGTGGAGATTTTGAGTGTTGCCTACGCGACGGAGTTCCGTGCCGCTTCATTTTCAGGGTCAAAGTTGGAAGGGAGATTGGCTCAACAGATCAACGATGGGAGAGTGAGGTGGGAACTTCTGCCTGGTTTCGGCCAATAGGGGCAGCGGATGGATAAATTTTTTTCAAATTGCAGTATCCACTCTCCGTATTGGCTCGAACCGGGCAACCGCCCAACTTCCATCGAAGTATGTGTACATATATACGTATATGTACACACATACTCAAGCACACGAACACTCGCCAACTCTATTCACTTAAATCCTGAAAGTGGCAAGTACCTTCGAAACGTTGGCAACACTGTCTCAAACCACACGCTCTGATGATGCAAGTGCCGTATCTTTCACGCAAGGAGATGGAATAGATCAATGCGTAATGCGAAGGAAAATGGTTCTGTTTGGGTTTAATACAGACGAAGTAACAGGAGGACAGAGAAAACTCCGTAATAGTAAGTGGTCACTCACTCACTTATGGAGCTGAGCCCTTCTTGAGAAACCGCCAATTCCGTAGCTACTCAAGAAGTTCCCAGGGAACTTATGGAACCCTAAAGTTCATTACTGTGTTCATAAGAGCCCTCCACCAGTCGCTATCCTGATCCAGTCCATACACTCCCATTCTATCTCTCTAAGATGCATTTTAGTATTGTCCACACATAAACGTTTTGGTCTTCCTAGTGGCTTTTTCCTTCTGGCTTTACCATCAATATCCTATATGCATTTCTCTTCTCTCTAATTCATGCTAAGTGCCCAGTCCATCTCGTCATGCTTGACATGATCATTCTAATAGTACTTGGAGTAAAGTACAAGTTATGAAACTCCTCATTATGCAATTTTCTCAAATCTCCTGTCACTTCATCTCTCTTTGGTCCAAATTTTCTCCTCAGCACCCTGTTCTCAAACACCCTCAGTCTATGTTATTCCCTTAATGTCAGAGACCAAGTTTCACACCCATACAGAACCACAGGCAAAATAATAACCACAGGAGTAGTACATAATAAAATATCTTCTGAAAATATTATTACGGTGATCAGATCATAGGAAAATGAAATGGATGAGACATGTAGCACGTATGATAGAAACACGAAATACGTGAACGATTTTGGGGGTTGTGAAATAAGGGGCTGACTGATGAATATGAAATGACTTGGACGGGTGCAGTGAGAGCCTAATCGAGGTGTTATCTCAACATTTATTTGGAGAGATCGAAGAAAGCCACGAAGAAATTCATTGCCAATAGCCATTGTCCTGGACGAGATTCGAACCCAGCGCTTCCCAAAGACAGTTATCACTATAACAGTGTGTTGGGTTAGATTATTATTATTATTATTATTATTATTATTATTATTATTATCAAGAATAAAATTGAATTGAATTGAATTATTATTATATTATATTTCAGCATCCTGTTACATATATATTATTATTATTATTAGAAGGGGTGGGTTTCCCCATGCACTTAGACAAGTTATTGGTCCATTGTGCGTTCCCCTTTAATTTCTACTGTCGCCATACCCTACCGGTACTGGTGCGTGCTATCAGCTCCGTTCAGCCAACGAGGTCGGCCGATGGTACCTGATATTTCCCCCATCTACAAGAGGCATTGGAAACTACTTGGGCGGGAAATTGTTGCCTAATTTTGCTCAGAGGTCTCTTAGAGACATGAGGATCTTTTACGTGCCGTAAATCTACGACACGGGACCCACGGCTTAAAGTCCTCCCGGAGGACTTGTTCCCTGAATTTTTCCGCCCTTTAAAAATTCCACGACCTCCGCCGGGTTTGAACCCGCCTACCAACGTTACCCCTTGACTACGGAGGCCGCTTGTTGGGTTCGATAGTTCGAAACGGAAGAGAACTGAAAGCTGGAGACCTCTAGAGATCACAGAACCAGAAGATATTGTTAAAATCTTATTGAAAAGGGGTCCGTGGATGTGGGCTGGATTCCTTGGCTCATGACAGGGTCCAAGGGCGAGCTGTTGTGGTCACGGTAATGAGCCTGCGGATTTCGTAAGACGGATATTTTTTTTCAGTGACTTAACGACTGATAACTTCTAACGAAGGACTCTGTTTAGTAGGCTTTCTCTATGTCCAGTTGTCTAATCAATGTAAGGAATAAAACAATACTTTAAGGAAAGGAAGATGGGTAGTTGGTTCCATCTGCCTCTGGTAAGTGTCTTGTGGCGTGTAGGAACTCTGGATCTTATCTGCAAACAGGCTGTCGCGCACACTGGTCCTAAAACCAGTGTGCATTAAGTGCGACCACTACATTGCATCCAGAGGGATTCACGCCTTTATGTCCATGAGATGTAAGACGCTGTTTTCTGTTTAGGTTTTAACCGCAATGACGGACACAGTGGCCGCACGGTCTATGACATGAACTGTCTTCGCTCGCTCGAATACTGGAATCGTGGGTTCGAATCCCAATCCATGCATGAATGTCTGTATTGTGTGCGTTTATTCTGTGTGTAGGTAGAGGCCTTGCGACAGGCTGATCCCCCGTCCAGGGAGTCAAGAAACTAGATAGGCCGCCAAGGCCCAACAAAGGGCTCTAAAGCCATAGTAGTAGTAGTAGTAGTAGTAGTAGTAGTAGTAGTAGTAGTAATGTTTAACAACAGTAATTATGTAACGAAACAGCATATAAATTACTATTGACTGCTGCGTTGCCAGTTACTGACGTGTGTGATGATTACGTAATCATTTTATTGTTTTGTATTGGAGAGGGTGGGTTTCCCCATGCACTTAGACCAACTGTTGGTCCATTGTGCGTCTCCCTATGATATTCTACCAGTCTCTATTCCCTACCGGTACTGGTGCGTGCCATCAGTCCCGACTCAGCCAGCGAGTTCGGCCTCTACTGGCTCAGCGGTATCTCGATGCTACCCCCAATAGAATTACAGGATGCTATTTTCGGCATACGCCGGGAAACAAGATAGATATTTCGGTGACCTCGTTTCTGCATGTAATAATTAATCGGTAGCAACTGCCGTTTGCGTTCAGCAAATAGAAATGTTACGTTTTTTTTTCTTGGCACTACAGCCCCAGTGGTCCTAGGCTTACCTCCATGAACTTCTCCGTTCACTTCAGTGTTTCTAAATCTTACATATTCGGTAGGACTCCTTGGGCGGGTGATCAGCTCGTCGCAAGGCCTCTACCTATAGACAAACACAGCAAAACGCACACAAACAACCATGCCCTGAGTGGGATTCGAACCCACGATCTCAGTTTCCAAGCGAGCGAAGACAGTACATGCCTTAGACCGCTCGGCTACCGTGACCGGAAAATGTTACGTTTATGGATAGTTATTCGAGCAGACTTCTGAACTTTGATTATGAACAGTCAAGGATAGTCATTAAATTAGCAGAAAACAAGCATGCCCTTTAAATATGTGTTGACATAATATACGTTGGTCTTGGCAAAGGACGCCGAAAGAGTTGTCAGTGGGTCTTTTCGAAGAAGCTCTCTGAGATCCAAATGCTGACTTTCGAATCTTGTCGGATAGACGTAGAGACTACGACCGTTAGCGTTGCTCATGGTGCAATCTGGCGAGAGATGTGAAAACATCAAGCAGGTTGAAGCTCACCCGTTCAGTATCACCATCTGGTGTCGCTTTGTACAACTTCTACCAGAGCATGCGCAGTCTCATATTTTGGACTGCGTCGTCGATCAATGCTTGAGTCATGTACTGGACTTAATACACCCACCACCGTTCTACGTATTTGGTTTCAATTAAATTGTACCTGAAATCCGTATTCTTTGTAGTTCAACGTTCTGTCAAAGCAAACTCAAAAGAGATTTCATAATTGTTTAATAAGAGTGTTATAAAGTTTAAATATTCATAGCACACAATTTTGCACTTACACTCCTGCGTATGTGAGGTATAATGAAATTAAAGGTTTGATTAAATTCCTGGCGTTCTTACTACCATTCCGTGCAGAATGGTTATATGTGCGTAATTTAAGAATACAATCTTTTTTAGATATTACACCATATAATCCCATAGAAGTTTACCGACGTTTCAGAAGCACATGCCACCTCAACTTTCACATTCGAAGAGTAAACCAGGCAGTTTCGTTCTGTTTGCCTGTTGATATCATTTGCTTAACTCACTCTTACGTCCTGAAGATGGGTGTAGTACGTTCCTCCGAAATATCAGTTAATTTATGTAACGGATTACACAGCGTCACATCCGAGAAAGTAGCACTGTTCATAGTCATTTTGAGAGAGCCTCAAATCCAAAACTTTGAACTAGGATTATTGTTTTGGACTGTCTCTGTTAGCGTCCGCTTCTTTCTCACGCTGATTGTGTTCACGTGTAAGGGAGGCCTGAGGCCTATCTGCGCCCTACTCTGCCTTGCTTTAGCCCTCCACTCTACGTACCGCTAAGAACTCTTGTCCACTTTACAATAGACGCTCGTCCTTTTCTATTGTCCTATGCCTCCATACATTCACCTCCAGTTCTCGTAAATCATTTTCTACATCTGCTAACCACTTCAACACGGAACTTCCCACTATCCATCCTACATAAATCAGTATGTCCCTTAACATATGTTCTCCGAGGTGAGGCTGTTAGCATCACACACAACACCCACCCTAGAGTCCACTGACTACCTCTTCTCTGAACTGTACAATTTGACCTGCTTATCAGTTATAATCCTACCAAGATTTCACGTCCTTTGCTGGTATAACTATCCAGGTGTTGAAGGCTTCAAAACGTCCCCCCCTCGACGACAGTAGCCCAGAATGAGGCACACCCATAGGCTTGTTTTAAAGTACTGTCACATATTTAGGTGTGTGTGACTATAGACGGGGTATGGATTAATGAATTGGATTTATTGAGCACTTGTATACACCACTCGGAACCACATTTTAGAGATCACTGACACGCAGACTAGTGTCCTTAGTCTGTTACAGTCTCCTCTAGCCGTTTCCTGGCAACAGATTTAACTCAATGGAGATTCTTCAGTTTTCATGGTCACGCCGTTGCCTCGCTGGTTAACACTCAAGTACACCATCTTCTGAGCTTCCCCAACTCTCGACTAACTGCTCGCATGAAACACCGGAACTCAACTAACTATTCTCAACTGAAATCTTCTTTATAAACGCTTTGCACGGACCGAACAGAAAACACATTTTGCAAAAAATATTCCTATTGTAGGCATGTTTATCTATCCGTTGCTTAGAAACGGGTTTCATAACCCCGTCATTCTATCGTTGCGTGCGTGCATATTGCTGGCGTTACCTAACAACGGCCGTTGTTTACAGGGTCACAGCTGAGTAACGTGTCTATACGCCACAATATGAGTTCCAGTGGGCCAGTGATAATCTCTTACAAACACAGTAATGCAACTCTGTTGTATATAAAGTCGTGAAAATTCTCATTCATACGAGTGACTGTCTACTTCTTAGGTAGATCTCGCCTCCATTTTGCTATTTTTCGTGAGTTACTTAAATACCCTTTTTCAGTATTGAATCTGTAGAGTATATAGCGTTAGATAGCTGCTTAGTTAACTGACTTCACAAGGACGTGCCTCTGTGTGTCAGTTATCCCGTACATACTTGTTAACAGCAGCTTTTCATGAAACTAGGAAGAAGTGACTTTATTTCTTACGTGCCATCATTACACCAACATTACGCTGCGCATACTACTGTGTTGGAGATGTTGGTAGTTGTTTGCAACGTTTTATAGGACAGGACTCACTCACTAAGAAGAGCACTGTGAATCCGTGCAGTCCGATAGAAGTTTAGTGATATTTCGGAGAAACATATCGACTCCGTCTTCAGAATGGAAAAATAAGCCCAGTAAGCAAAAAAATCGAACTGCTATTTCAGCGTTGTCGTTTGTAATTATTACTATTTAGTGTAACTTCATGTCTATCTTCTTTAGCTTAGGTCGTTTACACAGAGAATTCTTCCAGGAGCGAGGCCCTATTTGGCATTTCATAAGAATCTTGTTTTTTACGGCGAAGACTTGTTAGCCCCACGACCAACCCCAAAGGGTCACCCCTTTCGGTTATCCGCGACTGTTTATTCAGTATATTCGAAGCGATCCACAACTGGAGGCCGTCTCCTCCATCCTCAACCTGAGGACGCGCCTTGACGTGGTGACAAGAGACCCACCTAACATGGCAATACAACCTTATTGGTGGGAAAGCCAGAAGTAAAGAAACCACTAGGAACACCAAGACGTAGGTGGGTGCACAATATTAGTATAGATCTTAGAGAGACAGAATGAGGTGGTGTGGACTGGATCGATCTGGTTCAGGACAGGGACCAGTGGAGGGCTCTTGTGAACACGGTAATGAACCTTCGGGTTCCATAAAATGCTGGGAAGTTCTTGAGTAACTGCACAGTTGGCGGCTTCTCAAGAAGGGTGAGCTCCATGAAGTTAGTTAGTTTTAGTATAACCTACGTAGTTGATGAGATATTGTTAAAAAGGCTAAGAAGCGTGCTATTGCTTTGTGCTGAATGCTGGCACAGCTTTGAAAGAGATAACGAACTGACCAATCAGATTGCGAATAAGTCTTTTCCTAGAGTTCTGTTATTTTTTGGTCCACTAGTCGTTGCAAGTCGTAGAATAAAGCTCGTTTTGAAGCTGGGTTTACTTTAAGCTTTCGCATGAGCTCACTAACCCCGCAATCTGACCTCAGTACCTTCTGCCTCTTGCTTGGTCAAAAGTTTTTGTAATTTCAACAAAGAAGAATGTAACAGAAATGGGATATCCTGCACCGTGGATCCAGTTCTCTCTTTTGACAGGTAGAATGGTTTATTGCGGAACAATTTGTTCTAAACCGAGACTTGCTCACAGATGGAGGTAAGGGACGCAACAGGCCACAATATAGCCAATTTTCAATATCTTAAACGGGGCAGTGATGTCATACACAAAGATTGCTTTGTAAGTATCTCGAACCAACCATAACTAGGCCTGTGTTGTTTTAGACCTTGTCCATAGTCTCGAGTATATTAAAACCACAAGGTTTAAGAAACTCGTTTTGTTTCGTCATCAGATGTAAGTGGGAAAATATGCTTACTCCGTTGTTCCCGTTAAAAGGAAAAAAAAAATTAAGCACAACCCTGTAACAGGCCGTGAAGACCCATAGGGTTGCGAGACGTCGAGGCGCCAACATTTTCTAGAAATCCGCTCACAGATGACGGTGAGGTTGTTAGCCTTATGCGCCGGCCGTCCTATACCCCCAGGAAGATTCTTGGTACTTATTTCTATTAGAGGCTGAGTCGACCTCAGGGCCATAGTGCGCCTAGAAGGATTTGGTTAGAGAGTTTTAATCTCAATCAATGGACAGTTGTGCTGCATTAGAGGCTCTGAGAGTTTGGTGGTATTTGGCTTGAACCTCATCACTTATTTCCATCCAGTATCGAGATCAAGAATGTTGTACAAAGAAATTTGCTCACCCATAAGTATTCAGGACTTTGTGCTTAATTCATTACGCAGAGGGGCGAATATGCCTTTACATGAAAATACCAGTTTCGGCTACAAATACTCTTCTAACTCCTAATATTAGCTACATAACTTGTACTCTTTTCCAAGTATAATTAGAATGATCAAGTCAAGGAGGATGAGGTGGGCAGGGCATGTAGCACGAATGGGGGAGATGAGGAATGCATATAGAACTTTGGTGGGAAAGCCAGAAGGAAGGAGACCACTGCGAAGACCAAGGTGTAGGTGGGTGTACAATATTAAAATGGATCTTAGAGAGATAGGATGGGATGGTATGGATTGGATTGATCTGGCTCAGGATAGGGACCAGTGGAGGGCTCTTGTGAACACGGTAATGAACCTTCGGATTCCATAAAATACTGGGAAATTCTTGAGTAGCTGCAGAATTGACGGCTCCTCAAAAAGGGCTCAGGTCATACGTAAGTACTCCTAATATCATAAACAATTGTATTTTGTTTTGTTCTAAGGTAAGGCAACTAAGGACGAATTTTATTTCACTTCATATCCTTTGACACAATACCCTGACGATATACTGTCCTTATGGCATTCAGTCTGAGAATTATGAAGGTTGCCCTCATTGTGAAGGAATCTCTTTCATGGTTTTGATATTCAGGGTGCCAAGGGTTCTTTTCTCTCTCCTGATGTCAGACAGTGTCACTGAGGGAAATGATAATTTTGAAAGGGTAGGGAGAGTGAAAATTGCTGTTCTGAAAATCTGAAAGTGAAATATAATATAAGCACACAAGGTAACCCATTAAAATGCAAAATCTGTTTATAAGTTAAAATTAAAATCCGTTTATATTTAAAGGTTTTATGAATTTAAAAAGAGATTCTTAGCCGATTTGCTTCTTTACTATCGCGTCAATTTTGTGTTATAATTTTTAGTCAGTATTCTTTTTTCTTTGCTCAGAATTCTGAGCAAAGATATTTAATTAAATATCGGCCACTTTTCTTCCTGTTAGAACCAAACATTGTTGTCTTCATAGATATAGAGAAGTGAACCTTAACTTGGGTTCCTTTAATCTACATAATGTGAAAATATGAAAGGGCCGTCACGCGTAAAGAGGTTAACGTTATTGTGTTCCTTTCATCGAGCACCCGAGTATTTCGTGAAGTAAACTTCTGGCCTATACAAACAATGAATATACTGCAGAATTATAGGAGATTATTTTGTCCTTTAAACATCATAAGTGACACAAGAAACGTGTAATGAATTATTTTTACTTACCGTTAGTCCTAGGCCGCCTCTGTGGTCTAGTGGTCAGAGTTGCTGCCTACAGATCCAGAGGTCCCGGGTTCGATTCCTGGGGCTCCCTGATTTTCTGAGAAGTCGTGGGTCTTGAACGGGGTCCACTCAGCCTTATGAGGATAATTGATGATCTGTTTCAAGGAAATAGCGGCTCCGGTCTAGGAAACCGAGATTAACAGCCGTGGGGATCCGTTGCGCTGACCACGTGACACCCTCTATCCACAAAAGTTGGCACTAACTTCGCTGACAAGCGGCGGTCGCTCGATCGGTATAGTTGACTTGCGGACTAAAAGCCATGGAGTATTTTTTACTATGTGCTATTGGTAATTAGATTTATTGAATACTTATGACTCGTAACTACAGGTGACTAATAGACCTAACAGCCTTACAGAACTACGGAAATCACCGTGGCTGTAGTGCATAAAGTTTTTATGTTAAGCATCAACATGCTGTCTGAAATAAAAGTATTCTTAATTTAAAGCTAATGATGATGATGATGATGATGAAAATAACAATAATTTCGCTGCACTAATATCAGTGGAAACGTCTAACCATGAAAGGAATTAAAATGTTATTATGCCTCATGTACGAGTGACTGCCATATTTTATAATTAATTTCCCTTCCAGGTATATATTTAATTATGATTTTGTATGCCGGCTCTATTTCCATTGTCGATGGCTTTCACATGGAAAATGAATATGTATGTATATATGTATACATATACAGAGGACCCCATAAATATATACGCACTTCAACGTAAAAACATCTGCTTAAGTAATTTATTCGTACATCTTTGGTCCAAGTTTGAAAATGTACGTAGATAATCTATTACAATCTAGTGAACACATACAGTTTTTGCCGTCCACGCAACAATAATTTATCATTTATTTATTTATTTAGCACGCACTACATGTTTCGACCTCAAACGTGTCAACTTCAGGTGCTGTAAGTTTCTTACACACCGTCGCCGTTACACTTCTTGACGTGAGAAATACATGGAGGTGAGTGGGCATCTTCAGGCACCCCACTGGATAGAGGATTGGGTGGGTCCCAGAGCCGGTCTCGAGGACCGTGCAGCTTACCACGTAGCCTGTCGCTTTACCGACTGAGGCATCTGGAGAACTTAACTCAGGACTGACACATCTATGTGGTTCACCTGTAATTCCTAAGTCGCTTTTGTGTGAAGGAGAAAGGCCCTCTTGTTTTCGAGCGTAGAATCATAGGGCGGAAGCTGGGTTCCAGAATTCTTGTGATATACCGGAAATGCGACATCTGTGGTGTGGGAGCACAGCCGCACGCGTTGGCAACTGTTGACGAGAAGGATAAGCCTGCACTAAATGCTGATTCACCCAGTCCTTAGCGGGAAGCTGGCCCTGAGAAGCCAGCCAGTCATTCCTCTGAATTCCATTCGAATTTTCACTTAGCATCGGATATAGATGTTAAATATGCCTGTAACGCTCGAACATACCGTCCTATTGTAGCCTACCCCATACCCTTCTTCCTCTCTGTCATGTTGGAATCGCTGTCGCTAATTTCAGTATTACAGTAACGGAGCCTGTGCAGCCCATGCCATAGCTCAGTCGGTTAGTCCACACCCTGTTGCACTGTATAGATCTGACTTAGGAGATTTTGTGTCGTCTATGTGAAACGTCGTTCACTATTCTTTCTTTGTATTCCTTTACTGGACAGTACATGTTTCGGCCTAACTGGCCATCTTCAGGTCTACAAGTTGTTACGGTTAAGGATTCTGCTGCTTACTCTAATGCCATCTTCAGGTTTGCAAGATATTATGGTTAAGGATTCTGCTGCTCACTGTAATGCCATCTTAAGGTCTACAGGTTGTTGTGGTTAAGGATTCCGCTGCTCACTGTAATGTCATCCTCAGATCTACAGGTTGTTGTGGTTAAGGATTCTGCTGCTTACTCTAATGCCATCTTCAGGTTTGCAAGATATTATGGTTAAGGATTCTGTTGCTCTGTGTAATGCTGTTTAGTTTCCTCTTATTGTAGTTGTCTCAGGTTATTTTGGTTATGTAGGTTACCATCATTTTTATTTGGGTGTTGCTTTTGGTTTTGCTCGGTTTGTTGGTTGCAACCAACACACAACAGAACTCCCGCCCCAGCAAGAACATTCGAGGCAACCGCTAGTTAATTCCATCCTATTAATCCTATTCATCCTAGGTCGGGCCCTACTCGTCTCTCTGGCTATCTGATTATACAATGTGCACACGATTACTAACTAAGGCTGGTGCAGCTCTTCTTTCGATCCTATGATTTTGCTATATTTTCGCTGTGGAATAAGGTACGATAAAGTCCCAGATGACGAAAGGTAAAGTTATCCCTGTAACAGACCGTGGAGGCCCATAGGGTTGTGAGACGTCGAGGCCCCCACTTTTTCTAGACAATCGGCTCACAGATGGCGGTGAGGTTGTCAGCCTTACGTGCCTGTCGCCCTTTACCCCCCAAGAAATTCCTGGTACTCATTTCTGTTAGAAGCTGAGTCGATCCCAGGGCCATTGTGCTGCTGGAAGGATTAGGTCAGTTCAAAGAATCCAATAATGTCATCAAAAGTTGTTCCTGTGCTTAACTATTTAAGCACTTCGCCGTTGGGGAGTGAACGTATTGTGACGTGGGCGGCGCAACGCTCGGTAAACACTCCCCCTCCAGCGGTGACGTAACATCATCTGAGCAACTGCCGCTGCTACGGTAACAGGCCAGTCAACACTACGTCCCCCTCCGCCGCGGTGACGTAACAGCACTTCACATTTTGACGTAATGGGGGACACCGTGGTTACTACGCAGCAATAAACAACTCTCGGCAGTGTTCCCCATCAACGCCTGTAAACACGGCGTTTTTCGCAACAGTAGTAGCTATCACGTAACTATTTTCTGTATTGTCAGTGCGGAAGCTACATAACAGGAGTATTCGTTGGTGAGAGGGAGTAACCAGTCAGTTGCAGTCTAGCATTCGCCGGAGTGAGTTGAAGTGCATTGTCATTGAGTTGTATCGAGTGAATGGCAGTGACTCCAGCAGAAGTAATTGTGATACTGCCGATGGCAGTAGTTGTGAAGCTGTCAATTGTGTAATTGTGAGAGCGAGTGGAATAAATTCGCCAGATCCAGAACGGCGTGAAATTACTTGTCGCGTTACATACCCAACACGTGACAGTAGAGTTCCACATTTTCTTGATATCGGCACTAGTTGGAGGTGAGTGGTCAGCTTAGCCCCCGAAGAGAGAGCCCCCTTATCGATTGGATACGAGGCTGGGCGGACCCCTGTCTCGCTGTGGGATGGCTCGCCTAACTACTAGCATGAGTGTGGCGTCTGCCATGTAAACGTTCGTTAATAATATCGAAGTCGCCACTGGCATGGTACCCAGTGCCACCTCCAAAATTTTTATATCTGCTTACCCTTGCCATTCGCAGACCTGGGGTATTTAATAGCCGACCTTTACACGTCAGCGTTTCTCCTCTTTTTCCAGTTTTTACGGTAGCAGTTGCTACATGTGGTGCAAATGCTATATCAGGGTCTAAAAACTTTTTGCTCGGCGTTAGGCAAGTCTGTTCTAAGTTACTGTTTTTCCTGGAACCACAGCTCTTTCGATATATATTCTTTTGAACCCCCAAGGGCTCCAAATTACCCCCTTTGTGACCTTGACGACATAACACTCTACCTTTTATGCTTTCATATTTACATTAAAATTATAATAGTATAATATTAACTTCTACTCTTGGCCGCGCCATAGCTCAAGCGCTTACTCCCTGGCCTCCCACCGCGGGGGCCGGGGTCGATCCCGGGACTGGTCAAGTGGGATTTGTGGTGGACAAAGTGGCGTTGGAGCAGGTTTTTTCCGAGTACTTCGGTTTCCCCTGCCAATCTTCATTCCACCAGTTGCTCCACAATCACCCCCCCCCTATCATCTGGGGCTGGTACAATAGGCCAGAAGTGGCCGCAGTACAAGGGACTTAGTCCCACCCCACTAGCAATAAAGAAAATTTCTCCTATTCACCAAATATAATTAGAATGATCAAGTCAAGCAGGATGAGATAGGCAAGTCGTGTAGCACGAATGGGGTGAAGAGGAATTCATATAATGGTGGCAAAGCGAGAAGAAAAGAGACATCTAGGAAAACAAAGATGTATATGGTTAGATAATATTAAAATAACATGGACTAGATTGATCTGGCTGAGGACTGGACCAGTAGAGGGCTTTTATGAACACCGTAATGAACCTTCCTGTTCCATAAAACGCTAGGAAATTCTCGAGCAGCTGCACACCTGGAGGCTTCTCAAGAAGGGCTCAGCTCCATGAAGTTAGTTATTATCTTAATATTAACCTTTAGTNCCCCCCCAACCCCGCACTGTCCTTGCCGTTCCTTTACACGAAGGAAGAGTTGTATCTATCCGCGATATGAAGCCATGTAGACCCGTTCATTGAACCAACGTTTCCGAGAAACGTGGCGCATCCATCGTCGGGACCGAAGAATAAGCCAAAGAAGAAATTAGCGTAGATCAAAAATCATCCACAGCTCTGCTTGCAACGTGATTCACTCTGGAATCTTGCTTAACTTATTCTTCAGTCTTGAAGATGGAAGCTTCATGTTCCTCCGAAACGTCAGATGATGTTACGTTCTACAGGGTGTTATACACATGAAGATAGAACTTTTCATAGCTGTAAGAACCTGAAGTCTTGCCATTTACGTTACTTTTCGCCAGCGACGTGTGCTGGCGCGTTGTACTGGTTGACATAGGCCAGGAGGGCTATAATTGTAGCAAGAGTGAGCGTCTCATGGATTCAGCGCCAAGACTAGGTATGCGTAGGGCAGAACATGGTAACAAAGCCTTGTGCTGAGGGGACAGGCTCTGTGGAAGAGCGTTCTAAGAGAGAGTTTGGAGGCACAAGTTTGCGACGTTAGAAAGTACTGGAGATAGTCCGTTGGGAATTTAATTTTAGCCAGTTCCTGTAAGGAGAGTCAGGGAAGTAGACCTGTTATACAGTATAATATTCGCGACAGAAAATGTTTAGAAGCAAAGTAAAGGGCGTAAACAGAATTTTATATTTTAAGGCAGAATGATTCCGAAATTTAAAGAGGAACTTGTACGCTGTTCTGATCTGTGCGGAACTTTCGCCATTGTATTAGCATTATAGAGCAGCCTGGTTTTTGTAAAAGATTCCATGATACCTTTTGAAGGCTCAAATTTTGTCGACTGCCGACTCAAGAATATATCACTTCAAATATTTTGATATTTCTTTGATAATTTTGGAGCTAGTGAATTAATGTTTTAACCAATATATCCTACAGAATTACTGGGTTTTTGGCCCTTTTCCATCGTCCGGAATTCTAGGAAATATAAAACACGACATTTCGGAAACTGGATCTGTTTCCGTCTTCAGGTGAGGAAGGAAGACACCTGCTCAGTTGGGTCCCTTAGGAAGAGCTAATCTCAATCACTGAACTGGATATGAAGTCTTCTGTCTCCCGGAATGTAATGTCGAGTAGCAAACAGAACTCAGATTGGTACATGCTTCACGCTTATTTTTTGCTCGCCTTATAATTCCACCCCGAAGATGGAGGCGACTTATTCCTCCGAAACGTCGGTTAAATTTCAACGGACTACACGGCGTTGTATCACACAAGATAGAAATCTTCGCAAAATACAATGTTTTGTTTTTAAGCCATCGAAAATGGCGTTAAATGATAACATATTGAATGAATAACGAATTAGCAATGCGCGTAAGAATGCAATATCGATCGAATTTGCGGTATGATTATGCCATATTTTATCCGTAGGGAATAAGGAATTCACAAGGAATCATAGTGAAGAAATGTGACCTCCGGACTGGGAATCGAACGCAGGTCCTACGGAGCACGAAGCAGAAATGATTATCTCGTAACCGTGAAGTTCGGTTCAGACTCATATTGGCGGAAGTGGTCGTGATTTTACGGCAGCCTAATTATATTTTAATTGCAGGTCATGGACCTGATAAGTGTTTCGAACAACCTGCAAATTGAGGTATAGAGGCACATAATTATTGTTATTGCCAATTATAATTTATCATACTAAATGAAATTAAAAAAATATATCCATATAACAAATTCGGAATTACAAAAGCAAAAATCCCGAACGGATAGAATTAAATATGATTTTCATCCCGAAAAAGAAGAGAACATGAGTATGAACTGTTCATATTTGACTAATTAAAACAAATTAATTACTCAGCAGCTCAGCAGTCATCCTGTTTGCGCCGGAAATGTTCCTGCGTATTCATAATTAAAAATGATCGTGCGCGTTTATAAATATTTGTGAATGCGTATGTGTGCATAATCACTTGTGTTATTACACGTGGAAAGTTACATACTTTCACAGAGGAAGATTAATTTAGGGCAGGCTTATATCTGTGGACTAGCGGTCAGAGTCCCCGGCTGCAGATCCACAGATCCGGGTTCGATTCCCGGCGCTACCATATTTTCTGAGAGGTAGTGTGTCTGGAACGGGTTCCACTCAGCCTCGTGAGGTTAATTGAGGAGCTATTTAAAGGAAATAGACTCCTGTCTAGAAAACCGAGATTAATGGCCCTTGGGATTTGTTGCGCTGACAACGCGACACCATCTATCCGCTAAAGTTGACACTTACTTCGCCGACAAGTGGCGGTCGCTCGGTCGGTATAGTTCGCAGGCGGAATAAAACCACGGAGTTTTTTTTTATCTTTATATCTGTAGACCGCGTTTTCTCTTCAGTTCGTGTATATCTGTAGGGTCGTGTTTTCTCTGCAGTCCGTGTGTTTGTGCGTCTCTTTTACAAACAATTCTGAATTAAAGGATCTTTATGAAACTTAGTAACATCATTCTGTTCATTTTCCATTCCATCTACCATTATAGCAACATGGCAGAATTACCAGCAGCGCTGCTAAAAGAAATTCCTGCCTTTGTGAGACCCGTGAGTTTGTTACAATGTTCGTTAATATCCACCGCTTCCCCCTCCCTCACCCGAATCATTTCCATTCACACAACATGTGTACACCCTGTTTCTGTAAAATCCAGTTTTAGTACTGTCCATATCTGTGCGTGGGAGCACGCGGTAGCGTTGTTGGTTGAGGAATTATGCTACAAGCCGGAAGTTCGCGGGTTCAATTCCCGATGAGGTCACTGGATTTTTAACTGACCTAATCCTTCCCAGCCGCACTATATCCCTGGGGTTGACTAAGCCTCCAAGAGAAATGACTACCAAGAATCTTCCTGAGGGGTAAAGGGCGGCCGGCGCATAAGGCTGACAACCTCACCGCCATCTGTGAGCCGATTGTCTAATAAATGTGGGAGCCTCAACGTCTCACAAACCCATGGGCCTTCACGGCCTGTACAAGGATAGCTTTGCTTTTCTTTACCATATCGATGCGTAGATGTTCCCTTCGGTGTGAGGTTTGAGGTGCTCTCGGGCGGTAGCTATGAATGTTACACAACCTCCCGGGATGTAGCACCGTACAATCCGTTAGAAGTTTACCGACGCGTCGGTGGAATGTATTGCCCCTGTCTTTACTCTTATAACTTCATAATGGAAGTAGAGTGTGACTCTAAATTGTTGTCGTGGTTTCCGTTTTATAGGCCAAGGAAACCTTAACAATAATTTAGAATCACCCTGTAGTGCGTTCCTCCGAAACGCCAAGAATATTTTACTTTATTATTATTAAGTTCATATGTCATACCGTAGCATCCTCCTGCGTAGTGTCCTCTTTTGGTGAACGTTTCCAGAATACATGGGGGGCCGCGATAGCACAGTCGGTATAGCGGCTAGCTACGTGCTTGACCGAGGAGACGGAGTTCGCTTCCCGGTGGGCTCAAGAATTTTCTCTTTTCGACGTCGCACAGACCGGCCCTGGGGCTCTCCCAGCCTCCTAACCAATGGGTGCCGGGAGTACTTTCTCGGGGGTAAAGCGGGCGGGGCGTGAACTTGACCACTCACCTCCAACTAGTGCCGAGTTGAAAATGTGGATCTATATATCCACTCCCCCATACGCCTTCATGGCATTGTGCTTAATTAGTTAAGCACACGGACAACTTTACGTTTTTACCAGAATACATGACGTCACCGCAAAGAAGACAATAATCTTAATCTCTTTAAATTTTCCAGAGAAAAATGTAATGTGTATTTCTCATAATTGTTTGCGTGCTGCATGTACTTCCGATCTCTTTCTTTTTAATCTTTCACGTCACTCATTCAGCTATATTCATTCTAAATTTTGGCATAATAGTCACATTTTGTTTAACACATTTTGGGCCTTGTAAAGATACTCCCGTTATTGCGGTCGCAGTTGATAGAAGTGATGAAAGCAAAGTCATGTGATGTAATCCATGAAGCGCTCTGGATATTAGTTTCCTTCGCGGTAATTCGCGGTAATTCGCCATAAATCGTCTTTAATTAATTTAATCTTTTTTTGAATAAATGCAGAAAAGTCGTGCGACATGAAAAAAAATGCGTGTTGAATTCATATGCAATTTATCTTAGTATTTATTAATCTCGAGCGCTGTGCACCTAAAGGCACTTCTTCTGTGATAGTTGTGTACCCATAACAGTAAGCGCCCTTGCCCCTTTTCGCTTGATAAAGTAAAGAATAAAAGATATCTCGAAATATGAAAACTCGTGGTTATGCTTTTCCTTCTAATTTCACGGTTCGCTGGCTCCCTTGGGGAAACCAGGGCTTTTAAATATGAGCTTGGCAGATTACATAGCTTTTATGAACTCAATTGTTATTTTCCTCAGGGCGAACATAACTGTTATGGTATTTGTCAAACTTCGTTCTCATATTAGTTTCTGTACAGACAGCATTTTTATTCCACTTGTAGTTTCACTTATTCTTTTTTTCATAGAAATCTTTGTTCATAATACAACATGTCGGATTATTTTATTTGTGTAATATAGAAGCGTTTTAAAATCGGTTGTTCCGAGACTACATAACATAGGAATACAGAGTCATTAACATCTCAAACTTGCAAGAATTTAAACGTAATTCTCGTAGATCCACTTACGGTTCCGGCCCCGTTAACTAAGCGTCAGTTGAATGAGTAAGATTGATTATTTATTTCATTTTTTGTTGTGGCACAGTTGGTTGAGGCACTATGCTGCAAGCCGGAAGGTCACGGGTTCGATTCCCGATGAGGTCATTGGATTTTCAATTGACCTAATACTTCCATCCGCACTATGACCCTGGGGTCGACTCAGCCTCTAACAGAAATGAGTACTAGGATTCTTCCTGGGGGTTAAGGGAGGCCGGCGGGTAAGGCTGACAACTTCACTGTCATCTGTGAAACAAATTGTCTAGAAAATGTGGGAGCCTCAACGTCTCACAACCCTATGGGCCTTCAGAGCCTATTACAGGGATAGCATAGTGCCTGAACCAGATACCTAACCGCGTGTCCCTATTTCTTGGTACGGCAAAAATAGTTTTAAAAACAATTAAATATTACGTAGTCAGTTTTAAGAGCCTTCTACGCAGACTTTTAAAATTAAATTTAGGAGTACAGGTTTAATTTCTTGTCGAATATTGAGCGTCATGTCCTAGAATAACGTAGGCCACAAAGTCGGGTGGTTTTAACCCCAGATGTTTTGTTGCTCACGTTATTATACACTACAAATATTATAAATGCTGTATCAACCATAAAAAATTTCACGTTCCTACATTAACACGAAGTGTCATTACCATTTGGTGGCTGGGGATCATAAGGTACGATAGACTGTAGACCACCATATGTTGGTACTCAGTTTCATGAAAATCCAGCTGTTGTTTCCAGTTTTACTTGTGGCCACGACATATACGGTATACATGTCACACATGTGATATTATTGCCTGCATCACGTTATGGATAACGAAAATGGACAAAATCCAAGTACCAATATAATAGAACCACAAACATAACCAAGTGCGCTGTGCCCCATATTTATTACCCACGCGCATATTTTGTTTCTCAAGTTCTTCAGCGAGTCATATCTCTGTAGTGAAGCACATGTTACACTGTGTTAGGGGCCTCACCATAGCTCAAGTGGTTGGTCACTGGCTTCACACCGCGGCGGCCCGGGTTCGTTCCCGGGGTCTGGTCAAGTGGGATTTGTGGTGGACAAAGTGTCGCTGCGGCAGGTTTTCTCCGAGTACTTCGGTTCCCCTGCCAATCTTCATTCCACCAATTGCTCCACAATCACCTTCACCTCTCATGTGGGGCTGGTACAATAGGCCAGAAGTGGCCGCAGTACAAGGGACTTAGTCCCACCCCACTAGCAATAAAAGAATACAGTGTGTGAGAGTTTTGAGTTTGTCAACAAGTTGTGCTGCACCATGAAATATATCCGGTATCAACACGATGTAACTAGGCCTCACGTTTTCAGCTTACCTTCTGCCGCCCAGGCCGTAGTCACGTGACTACCGTTATAGAGGCAATTTCTTTCTGCGATATTGCTGTAGTTTGTAGTGCGAGTTTATGTCGTCACAAAGGGGCCTTTATAACGTAAGCAAACAAAAGGGAAACAGGGGCTTTATGCATAAAAAGACAAATGACAGCTGGGTATTGGCTTGTTGATAGCGAAGAAGGAAACTGAATCAGACAATTTCTATCTCCAGTATCAATGCTTTAACTAATGGTGCCTGTTCACTGAATCGACGTTGTTTGAGTTCGAGTCTTTGTTCCGGAACTTGAGCCATTATTCGCTGATCGAACCGGAAGTGTCTATATTCACTGAAACAACTGAGTGCGTTAACTTCATTGTCAGTCAGTCTTTTGTTCTTTATTCCATTGTCGTGCTGTATTACGGGGTGTTCTGAACAATAGGCACCTTAAAACAGGCGCAATATGTTCAAGGTCTCACAATTTATTTTAATACTTCTTACTCAGTTGCCTCTCGGGTTCACCCATCCTCCTGTCTAATTGGGTAAAGAGGCCGGTGCTTGAAGCTGATCACTAATCTTCAACTAGTGCCGTGGTCAAGAATATTTGGATCTACACATCTACTTCCCCATACGCTTTCATGTCATAGTGTTTAATTAATTAAAAAAAGAAATAACTCTGACTTACTCTTTTGTTTTTTTTCCCATCGCCCGGTATTCTAGAATATAGAAGACACGACGTTTCGGAAACTACATCTGTTTCCATCCTCAGATGAGATGGAGAAGACACTTGTGCTCTCAGTAGCCAGGCCAGTTAACGTTGAGTGGTGGGACCACAGATGTGTGATGAATTGAAAAGGATTTGGAAGGGCGCGGTCGTGACAGAATCAAGGTACTATCCTAGCATTTGCCTCGAAGGACTAATGTAAACCTCAGTCATGGTACCCGGTGTCTGGGACGGGATTCGAACCGAGAAGTTCTCGAAAACGAATCTTGATCTTTACAACTATGCAATCCTGTTCGGCCGAACCTGATGATAAATGCAGTCATTTGTCCGAAACGTCGGAAACAGACTACAAGGAGTGTACATCCCAGAATAGCAATCTGTTTTGACAAATTATGTGTACGTTTTTGAAGGCATGTGTTAACCACCACAGTTATTTTTTTGTAAAACATCTTACTCAATCTGACGTTCTTTTACATAGAAAAGGTGAGATAGAAATTAATAGAGATAAACACGCATTGTCGTTATTTATTATTCTTTGGCTGGGGTGAGACTGAGTCTGCTTGGTACTGCGGCCACTACTGGCCTATTATACCAGCCCCAGATGATAGGTGAGGGTGATTGTGGAGCAATTGGTGGAATGAAGATAGGCAGCAGAAACCGAAACACTCGGAGAAAACCTGTCCCAGAGCCACTTTGTCTACCACAAATCCCACATGACCAGACTCGAGCTCGAACCCGGGCCGCAACTCTGGGAAGCCAGCGACTAACCGCCTTAAATATGGCGCGGCCTCGCATTGCCGTTAAATAAGCCCTATGTTGTCAAGGAAACCAAGCTAGCAAAATATATGAAGAAGCCGAATATAAAACTCCATTAAAAGAGTGAAATATAAAGACAGTCTCCGGCTGTTAGGTATAGAATACTTTAAGGAAAATAATGCAAAGAAATGTAGACCTAATGCTTTCTCTACTTACGGGCCACATTCTTGAGAGCGTGTCACGCCTTCCTGAGATCTTTTTATTTTCTTAGGTACGGTTCCTGCTGTCTTCCTGGGGAGTGCACTGTATAAGAGAACTAGAAAATGAAGTCTATTTGACTGTTGGGGGGTTAAATTCCACCGGAATTAATTACCGGTCGGCTTGCTGAGCCAGAAGCGTAGCAATCGATAGAAATACAAGGCCCTCCATTTCTGCCTCACGGACATATTCGTGTTCAGTTTTATGACGTTTCTCTGTTTCATACAAACAAATGTTAGGCCCCTCTGTTTGAATTCCTCATTCTATAAAAATTTGCGATGATATAACGAGATATGTCTTTACTGAATGCACTGTGCTCTTTTTTTCGGAACGTTTCCCGAATTTAATAATTTCACTCTTATGCCATATCTTGACAATTCTAGAGAGTAATGCATGGCCCTTCGAACAATAGCAACTGTAAAGGTTTTGTATTTATATCAATTTTTTTTTGCTAATTAAACTCACCACGGAAGCTCTTTAAATGAATGTCAAAAACGGTTGTCTGTTTAGCAGAACTTAAAAAATAATTTGAAGTAAAATCGTAGGGGCCGGTCACGGTAGCCGAGCGATCTAAGGCATGCACTGTCTTCGCTCGGTCGGATGCCGGGATCGTGGGTTCGGATCTGTTTCCTCTGAGGTACGAACTGAATTCTTATATATTATTCTTATACACTGCCAGTCACGGTAGCCGAGCGGTCTAAGGCATGCACTGTCTTCGCTCGCTCGGAAGCCGGGATCGTGGGTTCAAATCCCACTCAGGGCATGGATGTTTGTGCACAGGTAGAGGCCTTGCGACGAGCTGATCACCCGCCCAAGGAGTCCTACCGAATGTGTAAGATCTAGAAAACCGAAGTGAACGGAGAAGTTCATGGAGGTAGGCCTAGGCCCACTGGGGCTGTAGTGCCAAGGGAAAGAAAATCGTAGGGAAGATATAATTTGCTACTCCAGATATACAATAACATCATTCGTCAAGCATTAGGGCGTGTCCCTTTGGGTAAAGATGTATTGGTTACCTAGAAATGAGTTTGCGTTTCAATTAACGACTTAGTCAACAACTCAATATCTATCGATTATAGATGATTAATGAATAATGAATTGTAAAGGATGTACAAGGAATTAATCGTCATCCAACTTGAAGTGTTCTACCAGTATTTGCCTGTAGAGACTATGGAAAACCACGAAGAAATCTCATTAACCTCGCTGGTCTTCTGGCTAAAATTCGAGTCATTTAATTCCGAATAGTGTCACCAGTTGGATTTTCTGGAACACAACGTCATGTATTCCGTCGGAATTCAAACGTTTCGATGGAGCATTTCGCCTCCATCTTCAGGGCCGAAGGATAAACCAAGTAAGAAACTAGCGTGAAGCAGCTAGCAAGTTTGCCACCTACTTCACACAGGTCGCTTGACTTATTCCTCTATCCTTAAGAATGACTTTCGGCAGACTGTATGGAGTTATATCCCAGAAGATACATAGAACTCTTCATAACTACCGCCGTGAGAACATCGAATCCTACAGTGTTATAAATGTTACTGCTTGAGGTAACTTGGTGGGCCCCGAGAATAAGATGGTTGGAGCGCATGTGCAAATGAAACAACCCACAGGCCCGTCATTTGTTCTACACCAGAGTGGCTACAAAACAAACTTATTTACCTCAATTCCATAAGGGGGTTTATGGGGTCATAATATGGTAACCTTAAGTTTTAACGTTTGAAGCAGTTTACTGACTTCCACGACACGTGTAGGAGAGTGGTAAGCGTGACGAAAATAACGGGTTCTAGTTCGGATGATTGGATTTATTAGCACTTCTGTTACACTCTTTCTCCTAATTACAATTTATACAGCGCTATCGCTGATTTATACAATTTACAATTCACCGTTATACACGCACTAGAAATCTCAGTTTCCACTAATCTTCTCCAGGCAACGGATCTCAACACAGAAACCAGGGCTTCAAATCACTATGAAGTCTTCTTGTTATTTCGTCCTCAGTCAGTCTGTACTCCTCTTCCCTAATCTCTAGTCAGTTAATCTTCACAGTTCACTAAGGACACTCAATTTCGTCCTTGTTCTCTCAACTGCTGAACCCTCCTTGACTCTTTCCGTGACGCCATCGTGTCCTTGACTCACCACTTCTCAGTCATTAATGACTGCAAATGACCTTCACTGTCCCCTATAAACCTTCGGCGCGGATCTACAGAAAACACGTCACATGGTCTCTATCCACTGTTGTGTGACTTCACTGCCTACACGGCAGATTTATTAAAACAAACACGTTAATGTTTGTACAAACATATATTTAATTATTTATAATTTCGAAATAATCGAATACACGTTACCGTATTGTCCTGCCGTCTCACAGTACGCTGCTGTGGACATTGTCGCGACGATCCTGACTAGAGGGTATCTCACACAGAGCGCATGGCGAGGATCTGATAGTTGCATCCCTAATAGAGACGCCTCGACAGGAATGAACACCTGCCAGATCAAAGCAGCATTAGATGTGATTCTAATTTGTGATAAGGGCAACCACACAACGAAATGAACCCATACAGAATTCGAGCTCCCCTAAATCGCGGTTGTCAGTGACATTTGATTAATGACAACCTTGCCGAGTGGCATGGGATAGCATAGCGGTCACGCTCCAGGCTATTATTCGAGAGGTTCTCAGTTCGAATTTCGACCCGAACACCAGATGTCTTGCAGGATTTTAGGGTCTTACAACGGTGGATGTGAAGAGCTCAGTTTTCTGGGATATGTAGCCGTGTGGTACGTCGGAAGTCAAGCGACTTTTGTCGCAATATGACGCCTGCGTCTTCAAGCAGAGCCTTGCTGCTTCACGCTGTTTCTTCCACCCTAAAGATGGAGGCGAAATGTTCCTCCGAAATGTCGGGCGACTTTCAACGAACTACATGGCGTTATACGTATCCCAGAAGATACGACTCTTTTCCGGCTATCTCCAGTGTGAGTTGTCAGAGTAAAGAGTGGCAGCTCGAGAAGATCACGACAGCTTCCTTCCACATCCTCTCCAGTTTATCATTAATGTATATTGTGTAGTTTTCGACAGTGTCTTAAACTAACCAACAAGAAATAACAAACTATACTTAAATAGAAAATATTTTCATTTGCGCAAAAATCGAATACAGAGCTCCTGGCTACTGTTCCAGAGGTCTCGGGTTCGATTTCCGGCGCAACCAGATTTTCTGAGAAGTAATGGGTCTGGAATGGGGCCCACTCCGCCTCTTGAGGATAACTGAGGAATTACTGGAATGGAAAAGTAGTGGCTTCGGTCTAGAAAACCGAGATTAACGGCAGTGGGAATCCGTTGCGCTGACCACGCGACACCCTCTATCCACAAAAGTGGGCACTAACTTCGCTGACAAGCGGCGGTCGCATGATCGGTATAGTTGACTTGCGGACTAAAAGCCATGGAGTTTTTTTATTATGTGCTACATACCCAAAACATTTTTTCTCTTTAAGTTAATCGCCCAAATAATATTTTGTGTAGAATAAAATTATGGGGCTCCTCACCGTGAAGTGTTCCCCAGTCTTCTGTACCCTCTTCGCTCTTCAGTTCAATTACGTCTAACGGTTATAATCCCCAGTCTAGGACCCATTGAAGGAAATGTGTACGCTTTGGGCTGAATGCTTGCGAGTACGCTTAGATGGAATTCCACTAAATGATGGATAGAACAGTACAAGGGAGATGGCTTGAAATTCAGAGGAAATGAGACACGTGCTTCCTCTCACAGGGCTCTAAGACGATTAAAACTGCACGAAGATGGGCGATTGACAAGCCTGTACCATTGGTCTCACTATAGACGTGGGTGAATAGCTTTCTTAAGATAGCATTGCTTGTATTCAACATGCTTACAGTTGCTGTGGTGTTATGAATTGAGACGGGTTTTTGTAAAATCTTGCAGATATCATGACTTGGAAGCCGCATTTCAGAAGCGGTAGACATAATTCTTGCTCTAGGAGCTAAGCTTCTCACAGCCGTGGTTACGGAAACTTATATCTCCTGGGATATAGCGCCTGGCATACTGAAACGGACTACACGGCTTTATAAACCTCAACCATACAAAATACGTACAAAATCTCCATTCAGAGTGATGTTGCCTTCTCATTCCACATGTTTAGCCTATGAAATTACATTTGTGAAGAACCCAAATTCAGCCCAAAATAAACGTACACACTCATAAGGTAAAAATGAGGTAAAGTTGTCTCTGTACTTAACTAATTAAGCACTAAACCCTGAAGGCGTGTAAGGGAATGGAAGTATAGACGCAAATTTTCTCTACATCGACACTAGTTGGAGGTGGGTGGTCGGCTTCACGCCCCGGCCGCTTTACACCCCAGGGAAAGAGCCCCCACTACCCATTGGATAGGAGATTGGGTGGACTCCAGAGCCGGTCTGGACGACGTAGAGAATTGAAAATTCTTGTCCCCACCGGGACTCGAACTCCTACCCCTCGGTCATCCAGCCAGTAGCTAGTCGCTATACCGACTGAGCTATTAGATTTGTATTCATTGTATTATGATAACATTGTATATATTAATATTCATAGAACATATTGTAATAGTGGCTTCTAATTGTATTGATATCCTTCTGAAGGTGACCTATAGGACCGAAACATGTTAAGGATAAAATATTAAAAAGGAGAAATCTTCATCAGTCACTGGACAGAATGAAATAAACTTTTATAATATTGTTAGTGTGACGGACCGGGATGAGACAAATCAAACTTATCTTAAAATTTTGGTAAATAATATTTTCAGAAGAATAAAATGAAAGAAACTCCTAATTGTGTACTGACAGTTATATCTGTTGGACGTCGTTCATTTACGTTTTTCAGAAAACCTTAAGAAGAGATGCAGGCCATTCGTCTGGTCATATATTTCTGTCGCTGTAGCTGCTAATATAGTTACGTGGGATGCTATACTGTGTACAGTATATGAGTCATTAGCAGCCATTTGTAATTATTTGGAGTGTAATTTCTCAGATACCACTTCATGGTTTATGAATACAAAATTATATATATTGTAGCATAGCATGTAAACGTGTTGCTGGGCAACGGCCCCGAATTAAGCAAATATACAAAAGCCGTAGCTGAGCAACGGCTTTGCAAACAAAATGTTCCCGCGGAATCGATTGAACTATAAAAGTGAGGAACGGTGTATATGTTGCTGTTCTGTTACCAGAATGCAGGGCAAAATCATGACATAAAGATGGCTAACAGACGTTTTGAAAATGTAGCACAGTTCAGATATTTGGGAACAACTATAACAAATCAAAATTTGATTCAGGAGAAAATTAAGAGGAGATTGGATTCAGGTAATGCTTGCTACCATTCAGTCCAATTTTCTCCTCTGCTGTCTAAAAACGTAAAAATTTGAATTTGCAAAATTTTAATTTTTCCTGTGGTTCTGTATGCGTGCGAAACTTGGTCTCTGACATTAAGGGAGGAACATAAACTGAGTGTGTTTGAGAACAGGGTGTTAAGAATATTTGGACATATCACGCGTTAAAATGTGAACGGGTTTACAAGCCGAATGTGACAAATTCATTTAACACATTTTTAATTATTGAGCTGTTCATATTCAATGGGACGTAAATCGAACAAAATTTGCAATAAAATAAATCAAATGGCATATCAGATATATATGTATATGTTATTGAATGTCATATTTACCTTGCATCAGTAATTACATTTTGACACTCAAAGTGAACTGAGACACAAAAGCCATTCCTGGTAATTCTGTATTTCAGTTGTTTCAAATACAGTCACTGCATAAATAGAGTATATGGCAGGTAAACAGAGCTAGAAAACAAATACAGAATTTTAACCGTAAAACCCTTCGAATCCCGTTATGCATGTCATGATGTAATATTCATATTTCTGTGACTTTTATGGGTAATTTTACAAGCCTCTCCACATCTAGTCTCTAGCTTCTAATGTTACCGTATTAAATTAAGGACGAATTCCAAAAGATCTGAAATTAAGTGCTCCTGGAATAATGGGGATCACTATCCTGGAGTGACTGAGGAAAGACCGCAGAGAAATCTTATATCAGATAGTCGGTGTTTCAGCCGGGATTCGAAAGCAGTCTTATAGGCTGCAGAGTCACTGCTACGTCTTCCCACCCAATGTCATGCTATAATTTGTCTTATTGCACATTTCTGAGCAAATATTTTGAAAAAATGTTATTGTTGGAACAGTCATGCAACATTTTTTTTAATAATATCAACGCATTTTGTATCCAAGATATATTTTAGTGTACCGCGCACATTCGTAGGTAAGTGTACATAAGGCAAGTCCTGTGTGTTCAACACCATCTCTTGTATGACATCTTAGACTTACACCGTTTGCAAATACAATCTGCTCAGTAACTTTATAATATTATTTTAAAGATTTACGCCAGTTGCTGATTAAGACAAAACCTAAAAAATACTTAAAGAAGCAATGTTACTTATTATTTTTCTTATGTTATATTACAGTGGGGGACACGCTGTAGCGTAGTTGGATTAGGGACTATGTTACACGCCGGAAGGCCGCCGGTTCGATTCCCGATGAAGCCATTTGATTTTTTTTAATTTACCTAATCCTTCCAGCCGCACTGTGACCCTTGGGTCGATTCAGCCTGTAACAGAAATGAGTACCAGGAATATTCCTGCTGGTAAATGGCGACTTTTGCGTAAGGCGGACATCCTCACCGCCATCTTAGAGCCAATTGTCTAGAAAATGTGGGAACTTCGATGTCTCACAACCCCATGGGCCTTCACGGTCTTTTACAGGGATACCTTTTCATTGCCTTTATATTACACTAAAAATAACTTTATAATCTGCTATGTACACCCCATGTAAGGAATTCATGTGCTGCAGTGACACCTGCACTGTTCGTTTCTGCGTGTTAGACAAAGTACTCGCGTAATTACACCCCATCTCTGAACATTTTATAAAATAGAGTGCATTGTAAATGAAAGTCCTTTGTTTAAAACCCTGTGGGTGTAATGACTTTGCCATGCTCCTTCTGCATAATAAGAAGAACTCATGTGTGTTCATGTTATGATGGAAGTACACGTATTTGCAATACTCGTAACCGGAGGGACCCTGTTCACATTAGCAAACCTGAGATTTACAGTGTGATTCACAAGTTCTGTACCATGGCTTTTGAAGTATGCTATAGAATTTATATTCACGCCCTTCACATGTACCTTGGAAGGGACAGTGCTCACGGCTCCTATTAGAACATCTCTGAAGAAGGGGTCGGAATTAGACGGGGAATAGGCCTATATAACCTGGAAGAAGCAGGGATCTGGAATCTCTTTGTCATATCTCAAACTTGTGAACACTCGGAATTTATATTGTTATAAAGATAAGTTTACATATAAAATTTGTGTAAACAGAGAACGCCGGTTGAAACACGTCTTCTACTGTTCCCGCGACTTCACAGCGAACGTGACACGCTCTTCTGCTGCGTGTGTATGGGTAGTTACCTAGCAACGGCTGTTTCTCTGCCTCCTCAGTTCTTTCTTTGAGCAAATACCCCACAATACATTCCAAACGAATTCTGGGTCATTAACATGACATTGGTGACAGCCGCCGACTTCCAGACTCTCACCAATATATATTCGTTAGGATCTTTCCATTACATTCGATAATATATGTGCTCTTCAACAGAGTGTGGGGTACGTTTGAACTTCTTATGGTATTATTTTCATTGTTTGCATCCTCTTGTGTGTTATGATTTGTGATACTCGGATTTAAAAAAAAAAATTCAAAACACACCAACCTACTTGTTTAAAATTTTCAATGACTCTTCCAGCCTATTCGGAGCCCTGGTTTCTTATTCTGTTTCGTAATCATTTTTCACAGATGGTAGGACTCCTTGGGCGAGTGATAAGCCCGTCGCAAGGCCACTATCTAAACACAGGACAACACAAACACAGAATAAATGCACACAGACACCAAACATCCAAGCCTTGAGTGGGATTCGAACCCACAATCCCGGCTTCCGAGCGAGCGAAGACAGTACATGCCTTAGGCCGCTCTGCTACCGTGACAGGCAGTGTATAAGAATAATATATAAGAATTCAGTTCGTACCTCACAGGAAACAAATTGGAACCCACGATCCCGGTTTCCGAGCGAGCGAAAACAGTTCATACCTTAGACGGCGCGGCCACCGTGATCGGCAATTGTTTACATTAATTTTATTTATTAACTACTACATGTTTCGGTCCACATTTTGGACCATCATCGGGCAGTATATTATAATATTTCAGTGACAAGAGACGTATTTAATGAAACTGCCTGAGGCTTGTTGAAAATATGGGCCGGAACATTTATCAGTTATATAAAACCAGTGTAAACAATTGGATTGGTTTATTTTTAAATATTTATTGTGTTGACAGCCAGGCGTATCACAGATTCTGTTGGTATGTTTAAGTATGCTATCAATAGCTAGACCATGTAGTACCGATTTGTTGAGTCATAGGCGAATGATGAATTGGAAAGGATTTGGAAGGAAGCTGTCGTGGCCTGTCGATGTACTAACCGGTCACTTGTCTGGAGGTACTGAGGAAATTAACAAAATATATCAATCGAGCTAATGTCTATCCGAGATTCGAACGAAGCACCCTCGGATACAATTCTAGAGTGTTACTGCCACAGAAATAAGTTAATTTATTTGTATTACTTATCAGTGTATTATCCATCTCCCCCCCTCCCCTCTTTCAACATTATTTTTATTGAGTGATTCGTTGGTATTCTTACCACTGCATACTCAGTAACAAAATTAGTTCCTTCTTTATGTGTAAATATGAAACAGCAATTTTGAGAGTTTGTATTGTGTTTGGGTGTGGTTATTTTTAAAGGATTATATCGGTCCGCACAATAATGCCTGTCAAAACGTATAACCTTTCAAGTTCCAAACACTGTTTGTCCCTCTTTTCATAGCACGTGTATCAGATGTGCAGAAGTATACATACATTTGTAGCTATACAAGCTCGTGAAGAGGAAAACAGTTGTCTTTGTACTTGAATTGGTTATTTGGAAAAGGGAACATATACGGTTTATAGCCATTGGATACGTTCTCTTTCCAAACTAACTAATTGATATAAGCGGACAGACCCTCTGTCTGACGGACCGTGTGACAAAGGGCCTCCATCCCGCATATATTTCACTGATACCAGCGAAATAACGTTTCATAATGAGATAGTAGTGCATGTGTTCAGATATAGCTCTGTAATTTTGACAGTGAATCGGACAGATAAAGGAAACTCGAGTACCTGAAATGAAGTTTCTGAGGGCAATGACTGGATGTATTCCCCAAGACATGGAGATATATGCGTAATCAGATAAGTGTTTCTCACAGCGTTGGTTGTAAACAGTTCTGTTTTCTGGGATACAAGGCCCTGGTTTCTTGCCCGTCTTTATTTCAGACCCTAAAAATGGAGGCGACATGTTCTTCCTAAACGTCGGGTTACTTTCAACTCTTCTTAAAATGTCTATAATCTCTACGTGGAAATAAAAAGAAAGACGAATTGGTATGATCATATTTTAAGATTAGATAGAAGAGGAAGAATTCCGTCTTCTGAGATGTGACGCTGTGTAGATATTATGTTATCTGACGTTTCGGAGGAACGTATCGCCTCCATTTTCAGGGTGTAAGAAATCCGCGAGCGATGAACCAGCTTGAGCAGGTGGCTGCAGTACTCCGAGAAGGCTTGATTCAATGCCACTTTGTCCGCCACAAATCCCAAATGATTTGCTTTTGGATCAAACCCAGGCCGTCGCGTGGAAAGTCGGTGAATAAAATCTGAGCTCTGGAACGGTGACCTTACCTGGATGTAACTGTACCACTCTCCAGTCTTCGTAACTCGATCTCTGAAACTGAATAAATCGAAAACGTAAGATGAACTTGATTCCACTTCGTGGCGCTGCAGAAAACATCGCTCTCAGATCCGCTGGCCTCCTGCAGTTTTACGAGAGTACGTAGGAACTGTATGAGAAACAAAATGGGTCTGCCCTGTAAACATATACACATATTAATGAGTCGGACTCTATTCGCTTAACCTGCCCGCAACCTACGGCTGGTACGCCTTATTGGTCGGCAACTTCTCAGGCAGTATGATTAGGCGTGCAGTGTAACTTCCAGGCGGTATCAATCATTAAGTGTAATGTTAATCGTATGCGAATCTTTGTCATGGAATAGAAAACTGGCACCAATTACTGTTAAAAGCGAGTCGTTCAGTTAATACATATACTGTGTATACTCGTACATGTGTGTGTGTGTGTGTGTGTGTGTAAGGGAATTATTTTACTGTACAGCAATATGTGGAATATCATATCATTTGTAATTCCTAAAACATAAGATTTCAGGATATTTCTGTGGTAAAAGGTAAGCGGTAAAATTGTCCCTGTGTTGGACTGATTAAATACTACGCCATGAAAGCGTATGGGGGAGTAGACATATAGATCCACATTTTCTTTACCTCGACACTAGCTGGAGATGAGTATTTTTGTGATTTGAGGACGCGACCCGTATCCTTGACTATATAATGTCGAATAGCGAAAATATTTTTTTCCCTTGGCACTACAGCCCCAGTGGGCCTAGGCCTACCTCCATGAACTTCTCCGTTCACTTCGGTTTTTCTAGATCTTACACGTTCGGCAGGACTCCTTGGGCGAGTGATCAGCTCGTCGCAAGGCCTCTACCTGTACACAAACACAGAAAAACGCACACAAACATCCATGCCCTGAGTGGGATTCGAACCCACGATCCCGGTTTCCAAGCGAGCGAAGACAGTACATGTCTTAGACCGCTCGGCTACCGGGACCGGCAGCGAAAAGATTAGTGAATAATAAATTGGTAATAATTTGGAAAGAAGTTGGAGCATTATCTGTAGTTCTTACCCGGTACATATCTGGAGGGTATGAGGAAATCCGCGAAAACTCGGTCCGAATAACAGATTACTTCTCCGAGATTTCAACTGTGGATCTCCAGAGAACGAAGCAGAGCCCTATCCAATCGGCCTCGAAGTTCGAGTGACTTGGAACAGTGTGATGGTCGGTATTTTCTGGGGGGATTGTTAAAGGTTGGAATGCTTTGCAAACCCGCATGAGTTATGTGGGCAGACCGGAACAAGAGAAGAAATTTTTGGAGATAATTAGCCCTACAAGAGCAAAATATGATTTTAAAAGATAAGTTTATAATGCATATGTGTGGGAAAATGAGTCGCGGCCCGCAGATTATGAAATGATCATACATCAACTATGTTCGTTTACTATGTTCATTGCATTCTTCGATGCAAGCCACTTCTGATAACTCGGTTACTAGCCCTGGGCCTATGGAGTATCACACCAGGATTTCTTGTGCGTCAGTATATTTATAGGAGCTAGAAATTCGGTGCTCAGTTTCGTCAAGTACCGGTTTGAGGGCAGTTCTCCAGTCACACACTGCACGACTTGGTGACTAGTCGTTTATCCCGAGCTAAAGGTAAAGGTAATACCATGTTACTTCTAAAATAAGACGCCTTCGAATTTAAGACTCATTCAGTTTTTGAATGTGGGTTCTAGGAAAACAAATTAGGAATTTGCACGTTCCTCGAATTTAAGACACATCTCAAATTCTGAATAGAAGAACAGTGTGTTAAATGCGTATCTTATATTCGAAGTAATACGGTATTATCAATGAAGGATGCCGTCTTCTGGGATGTGGCTCCGTGTAGATCTTGTGCGAATCAACGTTTCGGCAGCTGCAGCCACCTGCTCACACTGGTTCCTCGAGTGCGGATTTTTATGCCCTGGAGGTAGAGGCGATACATTCCTCCGAAACGTCGATTCACACAAGATCTACACGGCGCCACATCCCAGAAGACGGCATTCTTCATAGTCACCGCTGTGAAAACCCCAAATCCTACACGGTATTATCCGTGTTCATAATTAAACTCCATATTATGAAGACGTACGGAGTGTGGAGGTACATCTTCACGCCCGCCTGCCTTTTCAACCCCAGAGAAACACCCCTCAATACACGTAGGGATTGGTAGAGCCCAAGGCGGGTTTGGACGTTTTGGAGATGAGAGAGAGAGAGAGAGAGAGGGAGTTATCTAACCATGCAGGGAATTAAACTTCGATTACTCGATACTTCAGTCAATAGCTTAGTCAATATCTTGACTTAGATCTCCTGGGTTCTCTTGAAACAGAGTATCATAACAAACTGAATTATAATTACAAAATTCAATATCTTTTCGATTTCATATGTAGCTGTGTGACTGTCCTTGCTAAAGACCATCAGATGTTGCGAGTTTTAATTTCGCCACTGCGAATGTAAATTTGTGTTTTTGTGTTCGGACTGTTATCTAGATTGTTCTGTGTTCACTCAACGCATTCTGTTGTTTCGCTCTCTCATACACTTTCATAGTTCAGTGATGATGCGCAAATGTTATTTCACCGTACACCGGATATGCTTTCCAGTTGATTGATGTTTTTTACGTCTCTTCTGTGTTTGTACAGTTTGATTCAATACAACTGAGCCCGTCGGCACTCAGTGGTTTCGACAGGTGCCCAGCAGGGACGCTGGCTATCCTTGAAGAGATTCTCCATGGTTTTCCTCAATCCCTTCCCGCCATTGACAGGTTTCTATCTCAAGTTAGTCCACTGTCGCTTAGTTCTATATTCTTAAACAAATATTTTTCAGAAATTATCCTGCAATTCAACGCAATATATGTGGTGTTACGGAAAAGGGGGAGGGGAAGTACTTCCGTATTGGAAGGCTGAAATAAAAATCAGATTGTGCCTACAAGCAACGTACTTTCCATTCAATTGCGCTATAAATCACCGAGTAAAATATATTAATGCAAAAAGTCGAAAGATGTTTTTCTTCTGAAAAGTGGCGTGGTGCTGTATCCTTCATGAGAAACCAACAGTCGCTCAACTACTCAAAAATTCATTACCGTTTTATGGAAACCTGGTGATTCATTACCGTGTTCACTGAATCCCGCCACTGGCCCTATCCTGAGCGACATGACTCTAGTACACTTTCTCTAAGTTCCATTTTAATATTATCCTATCACTTATATGTTGGTCTTCTTAGTGATATTTATTTCTTCTGGCCTTCCCAACCAAGATTTATAAGCATTCCTTTTCTCCCCATGCATACTGCATGCTATTTTCACCTCATCTTTGACTTGATCATTCTATTTATATTTGGCGAATAGTTCAAGTTACGAAGTTTCCCCATATGTCATTTTCTCCCGCCTGCTATTATTCGTTCCCTTTGTGTCCATACGTTCTCTTCAGCACCCTGTTTTCGAATACGCTCATATTATATTCTTCCATTAATGTCATGAACCAAGTTTCACACCCATAGAAAACAACAGAAATAAACAGTAAACTCATAAACTCACACACATAATTTCAGAATATAGTAGTCCGAAAAATTATCTCTGAAATTTCTTACGTATTTTTTTTCCACCACATGTTAGATCCGTGTCCTCTAGTGCGCAAGCGAACTACAGCGGCAGAGTGACTGCCATTTGTCGGTGAAGTTAGTGCTAACTTTTGCGGATATAGGGTGTGACGTGGTCAGCGCAACAGATCCCCACAGCCTTTAATCTCGGTTTTCTAGACCGGAGCCGCTACTTTTCCATTCAAGTAGCTCCTCGGTTATCCTCACGAGGCTGAGTGGACCCCGTTCCAGGCCCACTACTTCTCAGAAAAATCTAGTAGCGTCGGGAATCGAAACCGGAACCTCTGAATCTGTTGCCAGGAACTCTGACCACTAGACCACAGAGGCGGTAAACTCATTAATCACAAGTAGTAATTTTGCATTAATGATATTCTGCGAGCCTGATATTCTGTAGTGTTTTCTGGAATAAACGTTTGGTTAACATGAGTAGCGAAAACCTTACTCTGTTAAATGAACCACAGAGAACAAAAATCGTTAAAATTTTTCGGAGTTTTGTGATGTTGCGCGGTGTTCTTTGATAGAGAGGTACGAAATTACATGGTCTCCCATTCCCTTTACATACTCGTCATGCCACAAACAGAAACTCAGGCCTCACAAATAGTTGGAAAGTTTGTATTGTTACTCTTTCACAAAATTTCAGTCATGTTGGGTACTTTGATTGATGTACTGCTCATTTTATGGTTCAGATTCCTTCGGCAGAAGTTACAGTCCCTTAACTTCTGAATACATTCCGTGCGTATTACGGACACGGGGAGTTGATTTTCGTGCCCACAAGAGCGCACCACAGATCCCCATTCTGACCCAAATGAATCCGAAAAGGGACATTGGAGAAAGGTACTTTGAAAGGCACTACAGGAATGGCTCGTCTCCGTGGTTCCGAGAGATAAAAATGAACCATCGTGCGTTCGTGACAATAAACCGTGTGAGAGCAAGCCATTCCTCTCTTAAAGCAAACCTAAACAGATTTAACATTGTGTCCACGGCTGAATATATTTGAGGAGCTATTTCAAGGAAATATCGGCTCCGGTCTAGAAAAACCGAAATTAACGGCCATGGGAATTGTTTACGCTGACTACGCGACACCATCTATCCACTGAAATTGGCACTAACTTCGCCGACAAGCGGCGGTCGCTCGGTCGGTATAGTTCGCTTGTAGACTCAAGCCACGGAGTTTGTTTTGTTTTGTCCACGGCTGAATACAAATATGGTGATGGGCTGCAAGCTGAGGAACAAATCTTCTGGGACTGTAAGCTGTATAGGGACCAAAGGGCAACAATGATGAACATTTTGTCTGAGAACAGCAACAAAGAATACCCGAAATTAGTCATAGAGCTCTTAAGGCTAGAGGGAAAAAGATTTGTGCAAAGCGTCTGTTAATTCATAAACAAAATTCCTAAATGTATTAAAAAAGAAGAATTAATTGTACAAAATATTAATAGTATAATGTTAGAGTTAAGTTAAGTGATATATTAAAAAGGCGTGATGACCGCTGTGATAGAATGAGCTGTTTATGTGTTACAGAGGGCCGGATGGTCATTGCCTAGGCCTTTTTTATATATACATTTATTTTTTTTAGAAAAAAAAACTAAAAACCAAAATGAATCCTACCCACACACTCGCACGTATTGTCTTTAAGATATGTTGAATTCATTCATTCATCAGTAATCTGTCAGACGACAGGTCCACAGTCTATTCCAAAACAGTTCCTCCACTTAATGCGATCTAGAGATTTCTCCTTCAAATGACATATCCTCTTCTGTCCCCAAGGTCATCCAGCATCTTCTTACATCTTCTTCCTCGTCTCCTGGTCACTTCTATCCGCCCCTCTATCTTTCCTTCAATAAATGTTGAATTATTATACCCAAATATAAATTTGTGCGTTACGGTTTGTCTGTTACTGAGTGGGCTTTCCACCAAACTTTCTTATGCATTTCGGGCTTTATGAAACGTCCGTCTCATCCACTTGTTCCTCCTAATCATATTGGGTGGAACCTCGCTAAACGAGCATAACCCGTTCCAGAATCTTACTCGTAATGCGAAACACCCGTTATGAGAAGTGCTCGTTATGCGAGGTTCCACTGTATATAATTTAAATCTTCCGATTATGCAGTTTTCTCCGTTCTCCTATTCCTCCCTCCCGCCCTTCCTCTCTCCTTATGTCTAAATATTCTGTTCAGAGCTGTAAATCCGTATTTTGCTTTAGACATGAAAGTCCGAGTTTCACATGCGCATCTACCAAGAGTTTCCTCGTGTGTTTTCTGTTTTCACTTATAAATTCTTGCACATCGTGGGATTATTCTGGCAAATCTGATTATATATCAGCTTATGTGAGCAGTGTATGTTATTTGAGACGAGTTATACAGGATGTACCATTTAAATTGCGAGCCAAAAATCAATCACATGTCACTGTACAGTAATGAAATTAGATGCTGTCCCTCCCGGTTATTGCACCAACGTGTCTTTCCTCAGACACTCGAGTCAGTGTCTTCTTGATTGGCAGATCGCTACTAACACCAGTTTCGCAGGGGCACTGCACATGGGAGGACGATGTGTTTAGCTGCTCTTCGGGAATCATTTAGCAATGTGTACCCTGACAAGAAAGTACCGAACAAGAAAACTGTGCGCCCACTGGTTGCAAAATTTCAAGACACAGATATGTTTAAGAGAGCCAACACATCCGGTATTGAACAGCTCCATAATACTGAAGATGCACTAGCTCGAATGCCATGGAAATATCCTAGAAGATTGTCGCTAAAAATTGGATAATGCATGACAAGTATATTTTGCGTTGCATTTTAAATGATACACTCTGTATATGTGGGAAAAAAATTGTATGAAAAATTGAATGCGTCCTGTATCTGACGGCACAACATTTCTGACAATGACGTCTAGTCCATTACGCGTTTCACAGAATTCAAAAGCGACTTTTATGAATATTGCATCGGGCATTATTGCATTGTTTGAGGTACATTAAGTTCCACCTTTTCAATCTAAAGTTTTCTGGATACTTTTCTTATGTACCAAGTGTTCCGGCCTTACAATAAATATCCTATACACAAATTTACATACATTTATAATAATTATGAAAATAACGCGAGAAATTAGTTCAATATAAAATACGTACATTGTAATGGAATTTGTCCTTGTTTTTCCATCCGGTACTTGCTTATGATTTGACTTTATGTTTTGTTTGTCCTTAATGTAATTACCAATATCTNTTCATTTGTAAAACTTGCCCTTTTGTATATATGTAGAAAATTTTATTGTCTTTGAGGTTCTTTTTAGTTCATATTCCGATGTTGCATAGAACGGAAAATATGCATTTTTTTCTGAAAGTTTGCAATGTTAAAGAATTAGGGCCATTTAAATTCCGGCCGTAGGGAGCTGCAGGCAATTTAAAAGTCCGTACGTTAAAGGGCTCAGTGTCTGCTCTCCAATTAAAATAATCCATCTGTTGGGTACGCTTCAGCTGTCAGAGTTGAAGTGTTTGGAGAAAAACTGTTTCTCTTAAACTTATTTTATAGTGATGCTTCTTAATTATTCAAGTACTGTTTGCATTAAGGATGAATATATTTTTCCTTGCCGCATAATGGTTTGCGTTATTGCACTGTCTGAGTTGTTAGTATTGAGTAAATGACTCTAAGCTGCCTTGTCTTTTTGTCTGTATTTGTCTAGCGTTTCCTCTTGCGTACTTTATATTTAGCCTTTGGGCTGTTGCGTAAACAGGTAGAGAAGTAAATAATGACATTTAATTATTATTTTGATTTAAGTATAATATTTATGAGAAATTGACCTAAATTTAATTTGTAAACAATATAAACAGCACGATCTTTCCTGCCATTTCATTGGAGAAAATTTCGACTGTCAGAGACATCAATTTTTAAGCAATCAAATAACCCGGACGAGCAATACTTCTGTGTTGAATCTATTCTTCAATAAATGTGTGTGTGTGCGTGCGTATGTAGATTCTTGTCTTCAGTTCTTGCTACGATGACTTTCTTTTTACATACGTGATAGAAACACAAAGTTTTATCGACCTNGACCTACAAATTGTTACACTCGACGGACTTTCTATTGACTTTGTTTTTATCGACCTGTTGATTTAATTACATACGTCACTGTTAGAATTAATTGTATTATAACGAAATGATTGGTTTCATTACACCACAGACCTAGCCGTAGTGAGAGATATGTGAATATTTGTTCTGCAAGGCCCTCACAGTGTTATATGCAGGTCATTAAGATACGGCCATATCGCACAAATTTACCCATACATGGGATCAATTATCTCATTTGTTTCAGTTGTAGATATATAATTAAACCGCAAATACTAAACGGAAATATTGGATTATAGTTGATAGTACTAGAGAACTGTGCAGTTTACAGTGACCCAGATTGGATACGAACCCAATAGTTTTCAGTCATTACAAGCTGAGTTACTGAGTGAAATGTTTCTGAATGTTGTTCAGTACTCGTAAACATCTGAAGAATTTGTATTGTAACGGCCCGGTAAACACCCCGCGACCGAATACAAAAAAAGACGAAAATGGAAGGTGTCTCTCAGTGGAGGAATGTTATTGCGCGTTGCTGGGCAGCGGCGCACCAGTGAGGACGCTGATTGGGACTCACGTGGCTTGTTCTCTGTGTGCTCTTCATTATGCAGCAATAGAACTGGGTTTTCTGTGCGTGGTCCATGCGGAGTACTTATAAGAGATATGAATGCAATGGCAGTTCAGTTAGTTCTCGGTAGGAAACAGACACGGGAAGTTCATAGAAGACGTGTAAACATGTAAAGTGTGGTTACAAACGTTAATCATGTGCAATATTTGGAGTGATTTGAAGCGCTAGTTCCTGTTTTTTAATTGCGTTACCAGGAGAGAACTAGTATGTGTGTGTTTGTGTAACAGTGAATTATAAAGTGTAGGAACACTGATAGCGTTGCACTAAGTGTAATAAAGAGAGAGACTGTAAGCGAAGTGCTAATAAATTCAATAATCAGAACTGGAACCCGTTATTTTCGTCACGCGTAAAACCGTTTCCCCGGAAACATGTTTACCGAGCCGTTCCCTAGCAGCGGTTAGTCATTCATACTTATTAAGATTCTGTTGCCTAGAAACGGACGTCGTTCCGTTATCTTTTTCACGACCGTTGTTTCAAAGCCGTTTTCTAGCAACAGATGTTTCTGAGGCTCCACAGTCCTTGCTTTGAGCAAATATGCCACAGTATTTTTTATGACGCAGTATTTCAAATTCGCGTGAATTGCTACCGCACTGTAACTACGTGATACAGTTCCCGTTCCCCAGGATATATGATGCGATCCAGAGTATTAATACTTTATTTTATTAGCATATTGGTATTCTCGCCACGACAAACATTCGGCGGCCCCCACTGCACTCTCTACACAAGACCGCACCGCCGTTCAAATATTTGCCTAACCGTCTCGCAAGTTTGCACTGGTATAACCATCAGGATAATCCGGACTCTCGTAACGTGTAAATTTACTTAGGGATCCAGAGCTTTGCGTCGCCTACGTCAAATTTGAAACTTCATGAATCTGTTACTGGTTCCTACCTTTCCTGAATACTTTCCGGTTACGTAGTGAACCGTTGTGACAAATTCAACAGCACGTAATTTCGTAATTATTAAACCAAGAATTTCTTCGAAGAAACCTATCATCTAAAACTCGGTGGTTGATATAAACATATCTTATAGGATTTTAGATTCTCACAGCGGTAGTTATGGAAAGTTGTAAGAATAACATGAAATTGAACAATTAAAAAATATGTCATATTTCGTCGCTTGACCGCCTTTGTGGTCTAGTGATCAGAGTTCCTGCCTACAGATCCAGATGCCCCGGGTTCGATTCGAGAAGTAGTGGGTCTGGAACGGGGTCCATTGAGCTTCGTGAGGATAATTGAGGAGATGTTTCAAGGAAATAGCGGCTCCGGTCTAGAAACCCGTAATTAACGGCCGTGGGGATCCGTACCCTATAGCGCGCCCCAAATTATATAAAAAACATGGCGATATACTATGAAATTATCGCCGGAATAAACAAGGGCTATAAATAATTTGGCGTATAGACACGCTGCTAAATGGTGACTCTGTAGACAGCGGCTGTTGCTAGGTAAAGCCTAAAACAAGAGAACAACGGTGTTATGCAACCCGTTTCTAAACAACGGATCTGTAAACACGCCTCTACAACAGTAGAGTTAGAGTTGGAAACGGTGTATTCTATGCGGTCCGTACAATGTGGTTATACAGGAGGCAATTAGGGAAATCGATTTCAGTTGAGGGTTGAAAGTTCGGCTGTGAAGAAAAGAGTTATTTGCAAGAGTGTGACTGTGAAGACTTTGTGTGTTGCAGTTACTCGTACACTGAGCTTGGCATGATTACTGTATTAAAATCCGTTGCAAGTACACGACTAGTGAAGACTGAGAGAACTTAGCTTGTGCTAGTGATATGTGAAGTGTGGAGATTAGCGATAATACTGTAATTACTTATAGGTCCGAGTGATGTATATAAGTGGTCAGTAAATCCAGTATCCAATCCACACCCCGTCTATTTTTTTTCGCTTAGTGGTGGGTGGAGTCCAGCTTGTTCCATTCGGCACGGCGGCCACTGATTGGCGTATTATACCTGTCCCTGGTGATTATGATGATGAAGAATTTGGTGGAATGAATATTAGCAGGGGAAACCGAAGTACTCGGAGGAAACCTGTCCCAGTGCCACTTTGTCTACCACAAATTCCACTTGACCAGACCCGGCGTCGAACCCGGGCCGCCGAGGTGGGAAGCCAGCGACTAACCACTTGAGCTATGGCGCGGCCTATACCCCGTCTATAGTCACACCCCTAAATTGTGACAATAGGAACTAGGAAAGAAACGCTTTGAGACAGTTTTATTTAGATTACAGAGAAACTCATGATCTTGACTAAGTTTTCAGTATTGGAGTTACATGTAAAGTTAAAGCTGCTTCTCAAACGGTGATGAGTAATTAATTTGCTAAGGGAAATACGAGAAGTAGCATTTCGATTGATTCTTACATTGTCTAAAGATGGATCAAATTAGATGTTCAAAATGGCTTTTAATAGCGAATAATAATTTGAAGGTACCTGCCGCACTTCGACCCTGAACTTAAGATGTCATCATTCTGAACGATTTTGTAATGTGAAGATGTTCCAGCGCATTTCCCTTGCACATTACAGAATGAATTCATAATTTTACATCTTCAACATGTATAAATTTCGACGGTTAGATTGTTTACTCCGCTCACGTTGTTATTGGTGATGCAGTTGTTTCTGTAGTTAGCATAGCTGATGCTGTTATTGTAATTGACTCGAATCTACTCGGTAAGTCCATGATTTATTTTATCCGTCTTCTAGTGCATACATTCATCTATCCCCTCTTCTCACTCGCACTACATGTTTCGGCACAAAAGTGCCATCTTCAGGTGCTGATCCAATCCACGACAAACTAGTTCATTGCATGCCTTGTCTATACATACTAAAATAACTAAAATATATATTTATCATATATACTGATAAATGTTAAGTGTTAAAATATTAAAATTGTACAGGATATTTCATTCCTACGTCGTGTTTCATTACGCGAGTCACTTCTATCATCTTCTGTTGGAGCACTCTTTCACTATCGTGTATTGTGCTCTGTGTTGCGTCTTGCTCCTGTGACTGCGTGTGTTATACTGCTCAATGTATGCACTAGAAGACGGATAAAATAAATCATGGACTTAAATCAGTGCAACAGGACGCTAAAATATAACACTACTCGGTAAGTTTGCTTGTGGCCCTCGCCAGCACATCAATCTTGGTTTCGATTCCCGTCAGGACCCATGACCATATTTTTATTCTTAATATGTTACATGTCTTGAAATGCTGTGTCCTCTTCGACGAAAAGGAGTAAAAGTGAACGTATCCCTGTAACAGGCCGTGGACATCCACAGGGTTGTAAGACGTCGAGGCTCCCACATTTTCTAGACAATCGGTTCCCAGATGGCGATGAGGTCAGCCTTACGCGCCGGCCTCTGTATCCAGGAGGAATATTCCTGATACTCTTTTCTGTAAGAGGTTGAGTTGACCACAGGGCCATAATGCTGACTGACTGAGTACTAAATTGTTGGTGGTCCTCGCCAGTAGAGCGATTGTCTATTTTTTGTACGTATCATTTTTATTATCAGTTACAATGATATGTTGGTATAAATTCTACAATTACCAAACAAAATTATTACAATTATTTTTATACAAATAATTTTGAGAAATATTTGTACCCAAAATGGAATAAATAAGGGGGTGGAGGTGTTCTTAGGGTAGTGCGTTATCTCTGTTACTTCTGCAGCTCAGTGACGCTTAAATAAGAGAGATGTTTAACCCTCATAACCAGAACTAATCCGAGGCAAGCACATAAGAGAGGAAAAACACATTAACAGTGAGCAGAGAATTCCTTAACCACAACAACCTGTACATCTGAAGATGGCAGGTTAAGCCGAAACATGTAGTGCGTAGTAACAGACGTTGCACGAAGACAACATAAAAGCAAAATGCAAAGTCATGTTCGTGTAAGTGATTTTCATGTTTACTTTATTTCCGTTTCTTGTTAAGTCTGAGAGGAGGTAGCTTTGGCCATCAAAGCATTCACACCAGAGACTTTCATTCTCCGAGTTCCGGTGTCTCTTGAAATATTAACGTCTTCCGTTGGCACCAGCAGTTGCTGAAAGGTCCAGCAATGGGCAGTGACTTCAGAATAGTGTAATGATTAAATAGCTCTAGTCGACAGACTAAATGCACATCCAGTACCGTAATTAGGGTGTGTCTGTGTGCAGACAAATGCGGTACAGTTGCCTTAATTATTCATTGCCAGGCTCAGCACATCTACCCTTCCCTCTGATGCTCTCTTGCGGTGTTCTGCTGTGTGAGAATTCTGTATGTGTACATCAGACGTAGGTGTTGTGTAGCGCGAAAGGACGAATGGTTTTTGTGCTGTGTGTAAAGTCACACAATATTTACTTGTCTCTTCCGGTGTATATAATTTGGTGAGACGTACAGGATCTACAGACATCTCGTTACATCTCACTCAAATGAAACAAAGACAATTTTACAGCCGTTGCTTATCAAGTTATATTTATAATTAGATATAAATAAGATTTTAGAAAATGAGGGTGGACATAAAATGAAATAAATTAGAATTGTTCTTGTGCTGCTGCAGATGTTTCAGTACGGATACCAGAACCAAGATCACCAATATATGTACTGTAAACTTTTAAAATGATCGATAAAATGAAGAATAAAATATGGGCAGAGAATGTAGCACGCACTGTGAGAATATGAATAAATATGGCATTTAAGTGGGAAAACAAGATGCAAAGAAAGCACTACGAAGACCTAATTAATATTTTTTTAATTCGCTTAGTGGGGGAGGTGGAGTCCAACTGGGTTCACTCGGCACGGCGGCCACTGATTGGCCTATTGTAGCTTGCCCCGGGTGATTATGATGATGGAGAATTTGGTGGAATGAAGATTGGCAGGGGAAACCGAAGTACTCGGAGAAAACCTGCCTCAGCGCCACTTTGTCCACCACAAATCCCACTTGACAAGACCTGGGATCGAACCCGGGCCACCGCGGTGAGAAGCCAGCGACTAACCGCTTTAGATATGGCGCGGTCTCCTACGAAGACCTAAGAGGGAGAATAATTTTAAAATGGATCTTAGAGAAATAGGATGAGGTGATATGGACAAAGGATAGGGATCAGTGGGAGGGATCTGTTGAACACGGTAATGAAACTTTGGATTTCATAATAGGTGGAAAATTCTTGAGAAGCTGAAACGCTGGCGGCTTCTCAAGAAAACTCGGCTTCTTGGCGTTAGTTATCCATAATGTTCTACAATATTCAGAAGAATATCGCAGCGTGAAAGCATGGAATAAGTTCTTCAAGTTTTGGCTGCATTTGAGTGTGTGGAAACGTATAAATTATGATCCTATATAATCATCTAATTTAGACTACCTTATCTTGTCTTATTGTACCGTACATAGGGTTCATGAGGGTTAAAGTATGTACGAGTATTTGTATGGCTGCGAAGCTCGTGGATGCATGGGATCTGGAAGGGTACAGAACAATGCGAAGCTGCTAAATGCCTTTTGTATACACAATTGAGACTTTTTAATGTTAAAACAGCGTCGTCCATGTTAGGTACGTGCCTTGTCATCACGGTACGGCCCGTCCTCAGGTTGCGGATGGAGGAGACGGCCTCCACATATGGAGGGTAACTGGAAATATATTGAATAAATAGTCACGGACATCCGACAAGGGATTGTCCTCCAGCTTGGGGGTTGGGCGTGGGGCTACGAACCTCTCACCGTAAAAAAAATAAGCTTTTTACACAAGATTACAAGAAGCATCGGACCTCTACGAATTCCTTGGATAAACATATGGGCAGGGCATGTAGCATGAATGGGGGAAAAGTGGAACGCATTTAGGATATTGGTTGGAAAGCCAGTAGGAAAGAGACCATTGGGAAGACCAAGACGTAAATGGGTGGACAGTATTAAAATGGATCTTAGATTGGATGTATGATCTGGCTGAGGATAGGGATCAGTTGAGGGCTTTTATGAACACGGTAATTAACCTTCAGGTTCCATAAAATGCTGAGAAGTTCTTGAGTAGGTGCACGATTCGCGGCTTCTCAATTAGGGTTCAGCTCCTTGAGTTAGTGAGTGAAAACATTGTCGTACGTTTAACCACAGCTGTGTACTGTAGCGTGCACACCCGTTGCTGAGTAATGACTATATTCAACGCCCGTTGTTAGGTAACAGTCCTAACACACACCAATGCACCATCAGAAAAGAGATGTTCTATGCGCGGTCTGTGCGACAACTTCGTGACGCAACATTACAAAAATTGTTGAACGCTGTGTTTTCTATGCTGTCCGTGCCAAGTTGTTAAAACAGGACATTTGTAGAGTTTGGTTAGTTGGGAGACATTCTCCGGCCAGCAAAGGCGTGAACACGGAAGTTGAGTAAGCTACGGCGTTGTTATCCGTTACCAGGCAGCGACTACTGATGACACAGAAGAGTCAGAAGATTTAGTACGGGCCGTAGTGGACTGCAGAGTGTGTGAATTAGCGATAGCGCTACAGTTACTTGTAGTTACGACCTGTAGGTGTTCAATAAATACTATTAGCAATCCAAACTCCGTGTCTAGTCACTCATACACATGGCAGTGTCAAAGCCTGGAATTGCTATACTGACTCACTCATGGATTGGAGCCCTTCTTCAGAAGCTGCCAATTGTGCAGCTACTCAAGAACTTCTCAACATTCTATGGAACCCGAAGGTCCATTACCGTGATCACAAGAGCCCTCCAGCGGTCCATATCGTGAGCCAGATGTGCTACATGTCCCGCGTATCTCATCCTCCTTGACTTGATCATTCTAATTATACTTGGAGAAGAGCACAAGTTATGAGGCTCCTCATTATGCAGATTTCTCCAGCCTCCTGTCACTTCATCTCTCTTTGGTCCAAATATTCTCCTCAACACCCTGTTCTCAAACACCCTCAGTCTGTGTTCCTCCCTTAATGTCAGAGAGGCATTTCTATACTGTTGGAGACACTACATAGCCACGTAAGGCCATTTGATAACTAGTTTGAAGCGTTTTCGTTTGACTGTGTTCTTCCTGCATGATTACAGAAAAATAATGGCGTTCGCATTGCACGTTGCAATTATAGCGGGGAAGAACCGCTTGAATGTAAAACAATCTGAAAGAGATAGGGTCTGACAGAGCCACTCACTTTAACGAGCAGCTTCATTCTAGGTTTCAGCGGTCTGCGAAAGTTATGTGTGTTCTTACTGCATATGTGATAATCTCTATAGAAAGTCTTGTGTTCTTAGGGCAGTTTGCCGGAACCAAATTTTCTACTAGCCCTCTTCATTCGATCATTCTATTCTTGTCTTTTTCACACATTCATGTAGTCAGAAAAATAATAAAGGTACTGAAACAGAGGAAGCCTCTCACAAAATGAGAGAAAAAAATAAACTGAAAAGGAAAATGTGTAGTAAATAAATAAGGAAGGACAGAGAAAGAAGTGTCGAGTGTCGATATTGTGGTATTCTTTTTAGAAGTTTCCTTAATAAAGTGAGAGTTTTTGAGCATGGCATATATACAGAATGTCCCAGTAGGTTCGTGCCATACTTCTGAAGGTTCCCTATAGAATACATTTGAAATAGGAACCCATGTCCGCAAACGTAAAATAGCAGCGCTAGGGCGGCATTTAAAATCATTTCGTTTAAACTTGGCGCCTCAATGTCGAACTGCATTGCGTAGAGGAACAGCCATCCACCAGCACTCGTGCCATTGCCAAGATTGTGGGGACATCAAAATCAAGTGTTTGGAGGATCCTGCACGACCAACAGCTTTATCCGTATCATCCAACGCGAGTACACGGCGTAGGTCCAGCTGACTTCGTATCTCGAGTTCAGTTTTGTCAGTGGATACTGAACCAGTCTTTACATCAGCCCAGCTTCCTGAATAATGTGTTACTCACAGACGAAGCGCAGTTTATAAGGGCTGGCTGGTTCAACTGTCGAAACAGCCACGTTTGGGATGACGAAAACCCCAACGTTACTGTAGTGGGTTACGATCAGGCGCAATTTTCTGTCAATGTCTGGGCGGTCATCGATCACTTAACTGGGCCTTTCCTCCTACCACCGCGACTCAATGGGCCATTTTACAAGGTGTTGCTGGAACGTATCCTTCTGACTTTGCTAGAAGACGTGCCACTGATTGTGCGGAGGCAAATGTGGATACAGCATGACGGAGCGCCGACACACTTCAGCATTGTATCGCGAGACTACCTGGATGCTGCTTTTCATGGTCGTTGGATAGGAAGAGGAGGCCCAGTGCCTTGGCCACCCCGATCCCCAGACTTGACACCTCTGGACTATTTCGTCTGGGGCCATGTGAAAAGCCTGCTCAACGACACGCCTGTGGATAATGAATTCGAGCTGTTGGCCAGAATACTTGTTGCATGCGACCTGATCCATGAGACACCTGGAATATTTGAAAGGGTGCGCCTAAGTCTCTTGCATCGATGTAACGCATGCATTGAAAATGGAGGGCGCCAATTCCAACATCTACTCTAGCAGGTGAGTCTTAAGAGTTTGGAGTGGGTAATATGCCTGCGCATGCTCTTCGACATTGAGGCGCCAAGTTTAATCAAAATGATATTAAATGCCTCGCTAGCGCTGCCGTTTTACGTTTGCGGACATGGGTTCCTATTTCAAAGTTATTCTGTAGGGAACCCTCAGTACGCTCCTGAAGTATGGCACCAAACTCCTGGGACATTCTGTATTGATTATGTGGAGTGAAATTCGCGGTACTTCCAGGCAAATTGCTAGATGCTACGAAAGCTAAATGAAACATTTCTGAGAGCCTCGCCATGTTTCTGCTGCTCTGCTGTACAGATTCGCTCAAATATCTCTCGACCACTCATAACGCTCTTAGCTGTATCTTTATTCATAATTCATTCATATTTCCATCATTGTGTCTCTTGTTCTGGCTCCAGCAATTGTAGAGTTCTTTATCTTGAAAGTTCGTAAGAACTGAAATCCGATTTCTATTCAATTATACGTACAGTAGTACTTTTTTAAAATCGCTACCTTTATGCAAATTCCTCGGATGTTAATGTAATCAGTGGGATACCGCTGGGAACAGTTTCTTCAAATGCGTGATATTAGACGGTTAGAACTTCATACCACCCGTTGAGTTTGTGATGTGCTGTCTGTTTTCTACGGAGAGAACATTATTTACAAGTGGTATCTATCTACCTACCCACCTACCTATATATATCCATCCATCCGTCCGTCTGTCTGTCGATCCATGACTCTACAGCCCTTTGTTGGGCCTTGGCCGCTTTTCAGGTTCTTAATCCTACACACAGTCTGTAGGACTCCTTGGACAGGGGATCAGCCAGTCGGAAGGCTAGTAACAAGTGGTACAATACAAAATTCTGAAGATCGTTTTACTTGAGAGTCGAATCATAATCAATTACTAAGAGAAATGAAATGAATTGCAAGAAAATGTAAAAAGAAAGGCATTGAATTAACCTTGAAATGAAAGGCCATTCAATTTATACAAGTTTGTTGTAATTAATCCAATTATTTATATGTTCTGGCCCTTGGGGAGGCAGTCTTCATATACTCAACAGTAGAATGAAATTGCTTTGGGATTGCTAAGGATCTTAGTATAATCAATTATACAGTAATAACAATAAAATAAAAGTGTAGATGTTTAATTATCAGTAGAGCCTAAACTTATTTACACTTGATGGCTCATTATCCCAAGATTCATAAAAATGTAATGATGAAGTTGCCTTATGTTAAAACAGAAGAAATTATTAAAATATTTTGAACTAAACGAGAACAACTGCGACATTTGTAGAGTGCTTTACACTGCGAGGAATTTCTTGGTATATCTCTGCCGTACAATGCAGGGCGATTCTAAATTATTATCGGGGTTTCCGTTCCTAGGTCACGGAAGCCCCAACCCTAATTTAGAATCAGCCAGTACTGTGAAGTAGTGATATGAGAGGGAGAAATGGCGGGCTATATGTACCCCTGCGAGGAGGGAAACAATGAAACCGTCCAGGCTCTTCTGGGTAAAGGTAAGGTAAAGTTGCCCCTATGCTTACTGATTAAGCACTACGCCACGAAGGCGTATGGGGGAGTGGATGTATAGACCCACGTTTTCTTAACCTCGGCACTAATAGGAGGTGAGTGGTCAGCTTCACAACCCAGCCGCTTTACCCCCGGTACGCATTGGATAGGGGGCTGGGTGGGCCCAGAGCCGGTCTTGGAGAAGTGAAAATTCTTTCCCTCACTGGGACTCGAACTCCGTCAAGCCCGTAGCCAGTCCCTATATCGACTGCGCTAGCCCGGCTTTCGGGCTGTTGTGGGTAAGCCAGTTAAAACCTAGGCACTGAAGAATCAATGTAGTAGGAGTGTCACATGGCGATGGATCGTATTAAAAGACAGAATTAGTGGGTGGGCGGGAGAGGGGGTGTCGTGCAGGTGCTGTGTAAGCAAACGGCCGTGGATAAAAGGAGCGTCCAGGAGGAAGGGAAGGCGTGATAAAACAACTCCTATAGAGGCGCAGTTCTAGTGGATTTCCGGAAGTCGGTGCCCTGATAACAGCCGTGCAGTTCTGGTGGAGACCTCCATCCCGAGATGCCTGTAATGGAGCGTTCTACTATCTTTCAGACAAGGGAAGGGAATTATTAGCGTTGAGGGAGAAATTACATGAAAATAATTCGAGATTCATAAATAGATATTTTTGGCCAGTTGTTTATTTCGTTATATTGAAGTGGGCCATAAATACATTGCAGTTTAATGGTTTAAAGCAAGGCATTTCACATACCTTTTTATTTACATGAAGTCAGTCATGAAAGGTCATTTTCAAATTAATTTGCCACGTTGTCGTTTGATTCAATTTTTGTAGCATCACTACAAGTATACAGTATCGTCCATAACATACTTGACACCTCATATCGGCATGGAGCTGCCTAAACCCAAAGAAATACAAAATGAAAGTGAGGTAGTTGACGTAGGTTTGTCTTATGAACAATTTTATTTTGTGTTTCCACTTTCCACAGAGCTATAATCCTACAACGTAACTGAGATATATATGGGCTATAGAAAACCCTCGGTGTTATTAGATCATTTTCCCAGAACACCGTTCATTTCTTGATGTGGGTGACATGGTATCACGTGTTCCAATGCAGCGGCACCGTCCGCTTCTTGCAGGACTGCGTGGAAACACCGTATGCCGCAGTTCTCCTATTGCGTGACGTCACCACAGAGGTGACGTGTTCCTATTTTTTCCGTGCGCGGTTATTATTACGCTGTTAAATTGTTTACTGCGCCGTAACCTAGTAACGGCTCTGTATAAGCTGCAGTATATTTAGTATTTTTACCGAGGTTTGCAATTGGCTTTCCTGGTTAATGCGGTTGCTGTAATTTATATGTTGTCAGCGTTCCTACTATGTCTATTTAGTTATAATGTGTACGTTCAGTGTTGGATGCCGCAGTAAATTGGATTTATGTTTGTTAGTCTTGTTATTTCCTTCCAGCCGCACTATGGCCCTGGGGTTCCCTCAGCCTCTAACAGAAATGAGTACCAGGAAATTCCTGGAGTGTAAAAGAGCGGGCGATGCGTAAGGCTGACAACTTTAGCGCCATCTACGAGCCGACTGTCTGTAAGATGTGGGAGCCTCGACCTCTCACACCCCTTTGGGCCTTCGCGGCCTGTTAACAGGGACACATTTACCTTTATTCTTCTTATTTCCACATAGAAAATGTACACGGCAGTCATTGGGATCTACGCTTCTGATGAAGAAAGAGTGCAAAGAAAAGAGACATAAAGATTAGTGACACACGAAATGCAAGTCCTAACCCCTGTGAAGGGATCCGTAACATTTTGAACGAAGACACAAATAGAGAATTGTTCTATCCACCTGTGGCTCTGCTGTCCTTATGGACCTTGGTTGCTTTTTCAGTTTATTCCATACACAGTCGGTAGGACTCCTTGAACGAGGGATCAGTCGATCACAAGGCCACTACATACACACAGAATAAATCCACCCAGATGTCCATACCTCGAGTGGGATTCGAGTCCACGATCTCAGTGTTCGATCGGGCGAAGACAGTTCATGCCTTAGACCGCGCGGCCATTTTGAGCGGCTAGAGAATTATTAGCGTCCTCGGTTAATGAGAGAGAAAGAAGACAGACAGGATTGGCTGCAGCATGTGGAAAGGATGGGAGAAGGGCTAATACCGAAGCAAACGAGACCCTGGTAGACCATGCAGACGATGGAATTCATAGAAGCCGGAACAGATCATCGACCTTTTGTTTGAATTGAAAACAGTAAAACTATTCCTGTTACTATAGTTATTGTGGTTATGGAATATCAGGTTGAATACGAGTATTATTATAGTAGATATTATTTTTTAATTATGAATGTGAGAATTATGTAATAGGCGCTGAAAGCGTAGGAAATATGGGACTGAAACTTCAGTAACAGGAATATGTTCTTACCTGAACCCCTTTTTGAGAAGTAGAGGATTTTTATAATCTGTTTAATTTCATTACGTATCTACGATTTGGAAGTCTGAACATAATTTACTGCTCAGAAGAGGGTTAAAAGTAGGAGTGCTGCTTTACAAATTATTCAGACAAATATTTGGATCTTGGAATGCAGAAATAATGGGACATTATGAAAATAATATTAAGAGAAACTTCATAATTTGCCCATGCTCCGTAATATTGTGGTGAGATGGAGGGATGCACTGATGTACACGTGACTGGTATGGGGAAGCAGTAAAACCGTCCACAGTTTAGTGAGTCAACTGCTACAGACGCTTCAAGAATGGGGGGGGGGACATAATGGGGCGTCACATGATAATGGATGTTGGGAGGATGTATTGTGAATGAGTATGATTCAAAATTAACGTAAAATTAAATGTGTAAGTAATTTCCTCCTGAAATTTCTCTTATAGAAATGTGTAGCGAACAAAATATTGTCACGAGTCGGGTGTACGCGTGACGAAAGTAACGGGTTCTAGTTCGGATTATTGGCTTATATAGTACAAATACTGAGTGGCCAAAAGCCTGAAAGGAAACCTTATTAATCTGTAAACTGAGGTTTCCACGACGGGCACTGTCGTCTGTTGTGTCACAGCACGTAATGTAGTAGAACTTTGCTGAAGTTGTCGAGGAAAATACTGACTTCATTTTAAGGTTTCGGGGAGTACGCCAACCAAGAATCTACCAGTCCTCTGCTTAGAGTACACTGCTGGCTTAATATTGAACCCTCGAGATGGACGCCGTACGTTCCTCCGAAACGTCTGTAAACTTATACCGGACTACACGGCGTAAGATCACAGGAAACTGTACCCATCATAGTCACGGCCCTGAGAAACTCTTGTCTTCACTGTTGCACGTTCTGTAGATATACAGTCCAGTCAAAAGTACCGTAACCAGGAGGAAACTTAGCTTATGTGGAGTAGTAACCTCTGGGAGAAGCATATGCAGCGGAATCCATTAACAGTGACAATTCATGTTGTAACGGCAGTGGCTGAAAAATACTGACTTCTGGGATGTGACTCCGTATAGTCTAATATACCGTTACCATTATTTCGGAGGAACGTACCATCTCCATCTTCAGGGTAGAACAATAAAAAGGGAAAAGTATAAGTCACATTACGACTGGTATTCATTCAGCCATTGCCGTGATAGCGCAGTCGGTATAGCGACTGACTACGGGCTGGACGACTGAGGGGTCGGAGTTCGAATCCTGGCAGGGTCAAGAATTTTCTCTTCTCCAGATCGTCCAGACCGGCTCTTGAGTCCCCCCCAACATTCTATCCAAGGATACCGGGGCTCTTTGCCCTTGGGTAATGCGGCAGGAGCGTGAAGCTGATCACCAACTAGTGCCGAGGTCAAGAAAATGTGGATCTATACATCCACCCCCCATACACCTTCATGGCATAGTGCTTAATTAGTTAAGCACAGGGACAACTTTACCTTTACGTTTCATTCAGTCATTTCTTTTTGATGCGGAGCCCAAAATGGGGCACATGACCAGATTCTAGTTTTTGTCAAAACATTTATGTAGCATTGTCTTTATGGGAGCCCTGCTCGATAACTGGTTCATGCCGGTCTCTTTCTTGTCTTATTCTACGACCCTGAAGATGGAGGCACTATGTTTCTCTGAGACATCAGTTGACTTTCAACGCACTGCACAGCGGTACATCCCAGAAGAGGGAATGTTTCGCCTTTGAGTCTTCCCAGGAAAATGCCGGGGTATTACCCCACATTGCCGATCGCAGTGGCCTCGCGGTCTCAGGCATGAACTGTCTTCGCTCGCTTGAACGCTGGGATCGTGGGTCCGAATCACGTTCAAGGCATGGATGTCTGTGTTTGTACTCTCCTATGTGTAGGTAGCGGCCTTGCGACGGGCTGATCACTTGCCCATAGGGCTGTGAGACGAGGCTTCCACATTTTCTTTAGACAGGCGGCTCACAGATGACGTTAAGGTTTTCAGCCTTACGCGCCGGCCGCCCTTTACCCCCCAGGAAGATTCCTGGTACTCATTTCTGTTAGAGGCTTAGTCGACCCCAAGGCCATAGTGCGGCTGGAAGAATTAGGTAAATTGAAAAAACCCACCTCATTGTGACTCGAACCCGCGACCCTCCGGCTTGTAGCATAATGCCTCAACCAACTACGCTTCCGCGTGTCTCTTAAACCAGTCGAACTGCTCTCATTGGTCTTATTTAATGGTTGCTACATGTTTCGGTCAACATATGGGACAATCTTCAGGTGGTCTCATCAAATACGTGTCAGGTTACTGAACTGTCCTAATGTGTATCCATATTAATGTTACCCATCACAGTCATATAGTACATAAAACTGTCTGGAAGTTACAAGAATTTTTCTATTTTTAAATTGTCCAGAAATTATAATTTAAATTTAAAAGATGCGTGTTTAAATTCTCTTGTTGAATGTAAACATTCTGTTTTTTGTGTTTATGTCCCGCATTGTAGGTTGCCCTTCGCCCGGGGTTCGCTGTTGTACTGTACTGTATATTATAGAAGCTCTTCACGGTAATGCTATTAGTTTCTGGTTTGGCCTCCCCTGTCTTCTTGGGTATGTCGCTGTGACTTTGTTTTTTCCCTTAGGGTGTGCTGTGTATTCTTCTGTGTGGGGGGTTGTGTCGTACCTGTTCCTGGTTACAGTGTGGTCTCCAGTTCATTTTGCGTACCCTCTTCAGCGTATCTGTTCATGTCGTAACCCACAAGACCGCAAGGTACAGCCTCCTTACTGCATATACGTGGGGGGGGGTCCAAAAAATGTACTGACTCTTTGATAGTCAATATTTTTGGAACAAAATGACACGTAGTTACAATTCTTGCGCGGTAGTATAGTGTAATGTTTTCTCAACAGATGGCGGAGGTATTGCAGGTTAACTCTCTTCCATTTTCATTAGAAAAATAAGGGAAGTACTTTAATTTTAAACGTGAGAAATATCTTCCCAGACTACACGGTGTCATATTGCACAGTTTTTTGATAGTGTTTCTTCTCTGAAGATTTCTGGATGAGATCCCAGGACCGGCTTCCTAATCCTTTGAGTACAGAGAAGTAGTGGTTCTACTCTGACCGCGCCTTCATAGCGAAACACAAGCTGCAGTGTATTGAGAAGAGTAAATGTGTTTCGGGTTTCCGATACAAAGTACGTTACGTTGTGGACAATTCCATCACCGAACAAAAACTTCCCATTCTTGAAATCTCCCCTGGACAGTCGGATAAGAATGGTATAGTGATACAGGAGCGGAGGCTGACGTAACCTGCTTATCCCACCCCCTCTCGAGCCCTGACATTGCTTATGCATTAGGGAACATGTCACAGAAATTTGGAACGCAAGAAGAAAGAAAATAGCTTGAAACTCACCACCAGAAGGGCTGGATTAAAAATGCTACACAATTTTGGACTCATTTCGTATATGCTGTATACTTTCTGATGTATCAGTTTCTTATATCAATTGATTGTGAATGTTAGTCTTTTGCCAGTTTAGGAAATTACTCTTTTTATATCTTTATTTGCATACCTGAATGAAATTTATGTAAAATTGGAAGGATGTAGCTGCCCGCCATTTCCGTATTTCTTCATCACAACTTCGTAAGCCATGAACTACTTTCTTGATTTAGTTGACTGTATTTTCGATTCTTAAATTTATATGAATAACGAATTGTAAAGAATGTTCCGATATTTCCTTGGAGGCACTGGGAAAAATACCGAAGAACCGAGTTATTGTAGCATTTCTGTGTGCAAAGAATTGAACTCAGGACATTCCAAATAAGGAACAGGATTTCTGTCCACTTGACAACGGTATTTATTATGTGTCTGATACACAGAGGAGGTAAAGAAAAATATTTTCAGACGAATTCAGTTCTGGTCCTTACGAGCTTTTTGCATCCTGCATGTTGTCTCTCAAAAGCCACTCATTTTGCGATGATTTTTATATATGCCAAGAAATATTTGTATATCCACAAAATTTGTTTCGGAGATTTTATATATTGTGTATTTTTTCCTTGGCACTACAGCCCCAGTGGGCCTAGGCCTACCTCCATGAAACTCCCCGTTTCACTTCGGTTTACTAGATCTTACATATACGGTAGGACTCCTTGGGCGAGTGATCAGCTCGTCGCAAGGCCTCTACCTGTAGACAAACACAGAAAAACGCACAAAACATCCATCCCCTGTGTGTGTTTCGAACCCACAATCTCGGCTTCCGAGCGAGCGAAGACAGTGCATGCCTTAGACCGCTCGGCTACCGTGACCGGAGATGTATTGTGTATAGTAAAGGGAAATAATATACATATTATTAGTTTCCTAATTTGATTGGGCACGCGGTAGCGTAGTTGGCTGAGGCACTGTGCTGCAAGCCAGAAGATCGCGGGTTCGAATCCCAATGAGGTGGACTCTTTCAATTAACCTAGTCCTTCCAGCCTCGCTACGGCCCGGGGTTCTACTCCGCCTCTAACAGAAATGAGTACCAGGAGTCTTTCTGGGAGGTAAAGAGCGGCCGGCGCGTAAGGCTGATAACCTTGCGGCCATCTATGAATCCGACTGTCCTGAGAAAATGTGGGAGCCTCAACGTCTCACAATCCTATGGGCCTTCATGGTCTGTTACATGAATAGCTTTACTTACTTACTTACTTATGGAGCTGAGCCCTTCTTGAGGGGAAGCCAAATTTGCAACTACTCAAGAAAGCTTTACCTTTACTTTCCTAATTAGATTATACCTTGTTTCTGTTAGGGTAGCTGGGCATTCAACAAATAAGGTATTTATGTTCGATAAAAGAATATAAATAAATTGGAGGGGTTCAAATTCACAGACACCGTGTTTCGTATGTATATGCAATGTGCACTGAATTACACTCCTCAACTTCTATTCATTTCGTGTTATAGGCATCACGTTTCGTTTTGCAATTTTAGTTGCATCACAATGCCATTCGTGCTCCATGTGCATAAAGTCAAGGTGTACAGGAGTTGTGACATGTCTGAGATCCAAAACCGCCTACTTTGATGACAATTTGTATGGGGGTTAGGTCGTTGGAGAAAAATTCAAACTCGTTTATCTCAGTTTACCGTTAACGTTAACATTGTCGCGTGTTCGAGTGACTATAGACGGAGTTTGGATCGGTAGTTCGGTTTATTGAACACCCTATACACACAACTCATAACTACAAGTAAATATAGCGCTATCACTGCTTCGCACACCGCAGTTCACTAGAGCAAGTACTAAGCTTTCCAAGTCTACTGTGTCTTCACCAGTCGTTGCCCGGTAGCGGACGTCTCCAATTATCCCCGTGCCTCAGCTACAAGCTTCTAACAGCAGCATCTCACAAGAACTGAACTGCATCTCCCTGACTGACCAACCAACGCTTCACTTCACTCAACTGAACTCGCTTCTCTAATTGTCTTGCTTATAACATCTAGGCAGAGATCGCACAGAAAACACCGTTCCTCTATTGCTGTATCCACTGTTGCGTGCGCAGACATCGTCGCTGAGCGTTCAGAATACACCGTTTTCTAGCCAGTCCATTTGCGCATGTTATGAATCTGTTGCCTAACAACGGGAGTTGTTTACAGAGTCATTACTTAGCAACGGGTCTGCATGCTACCATATCAACATAGTGGGTGCACAGACTAGTAGTAACTGTGTAGCTGCAATATTGCTACTTAATTCAGGGCCTTGAAATAGTCCATATTAATCTTTATAACTTGGAAGCCAATAAAACTCCTGTCACTTCCTTATTGGGAAACATAAGGAAAACTAATAACCTATTGAACCATAAAAATCGTAGAAAATACGATAATAATCAAAGTAGTAGTAGCAGCAGCAGCAGCAGCAGCAGTAGTAGTAGTAGTAGTAGTAGTAGTAGTAGTAGTAGTAGTAGTAGTAGTAGCAATAGCAGTAGCAGTAGTAGTAGTAGTAGCGGCAGCGGTAGCGGTGGTGGTAGTAGTAGCAGTAGCGGCGGCAGGGGCGGTGGTGGTGGTAGTAGCAGCAGTGGTGGTAGTAGTAGTAACAGTAGTGGTGGTGGTGGCGGCGGCGGTGGCGGCGGCGGCGGCGGCGGCGGCGGCGTCGGCGTCGGTGTCGGTGGTGGTGGTGGTGGTGGTAAAACTACTCATAATAATCAACTTTGGTCGCAGAACTGCACACAAACTAAGAAGCCATTCATTTTTGGGTGTGGAGTAGATACTGTTGTAAATCTGTATGCACTTACGAGTGTGCTCTCCCGGGAACATTTTCACGGCACAACGTACCTTGATCGGGCAACATTACGGAAGAAATACGCATGTGTGATTAACAGTGCCTCTCATATGGAGACCAAAAGAACCTTTTAGAAGTGACAGAACTCAGTAGCATGCTTCACGAAGTCAGTAACATGTCACAACGTTTTTCGTGTTTCAGAACAGTCTTTTCTCGCTGCCATTAGAGAATTAATCTCTTTATTTCCGTTCGTCTAGTCCACCACTCTTTCAATACACGCAACTGCACTGCATTCTTCTTCTCAGCTCTGCCGGCACTGAACTAACTTCTTTTCTCTCCATAAGCACTGCTTCACGAGTGTTCTGCACGTTACCGCTAATATCCGTTACTAAGCAACGACCAGACTCCATTCACTCTCGGGAACTCCACAGCACTACTATGCAGGTGAAGCCACTCAGGAAACTTACCGCTTGTTCCCGCACGTACATAGTCGTCGATGTGTCCTGGGATATTCGCGAATAATCTAAAAGCTGGCCGAGGTAGTGAGTTCGAGGAGTTTCAAGAAAGAGAGGCGAGCGGATAAGCTCCTTCCCAAGCTCGGGGCAAGCGGCGATATTTCTGTCTATACGTATTGCTGAATCTAATGATGACGAACATATAAAAAAATGTAGACAGAGCATAGTTAGTTTGTTAATGCCTTGGAAAAGAACTTACACAAGGCGAGTTAAATATCAGTGAAGGAAGAAACTGTTCGGAACATCTGAATCCTCACATGCAAAGAAAGCCCGAGGAAAATGTGTGAATTCCAGTACTCTGTCTTTCCAATCTTGTCCTCACGGTTTAAGTTTCAGAAACATTTTCGTGTTTTCTTGATGTGGTTTTCGTTTGGAATGAATGCGATACTCTGAATTCGTTTTGTTTTGCATTCAGTTAAAGAAAGTTATATTTTAATTTCTGTGTTCATTTGTTTCTTCATTTATCGCATAACACTCTGGCCTCTTTCACATGCCTTTCCTTTAAATTTTGTACTTTATTTCGTATGCAATTTCAGTTGTTTAAAATTTACTAGAATTTTTGGTGATTTATTCCAAAGTTTCAGCTCTGTAGAAATATTTCCTAACAACTACCAGTATTTTATAAATCATTAGATTATATCTGCCCTTAATTTTAATTCTGTTGTTTTAATTACGGCCTAACAATTTCTTGTAATTTTATATTTTATTGTCACCTTCATGTCTAGTTAAAATGAATAGCATATTTATTCTCTTCAAAACAAAAGGTTACTTTGCTCAGGAGTCGTTACTTTAAAATTCATAACTTTATTTTCGTTGTTGATGTTGTACAGATGCTCATTGATATAAAACTAATTTGTAATTTTGGGTATTTATTTATACTCGAAACTATATCGAATTTAAACTGACAGTATGTCAATAACACTGTTTTAATATACAATTTTAATTATGGGTAAGTTTTTTTGTGTTAGAAATTGGTGTTTAGGAAATCAATATTTATGCTGAAAAAGTGCGTAAAGATTGAATTGAAGCGTGTTCTTTCGTGGGCGATACGATAGCAAACCGTTCAGTGGAGCAGTGTTATTGAGAGCCTTTGTAAATCAACGGCAATTGTTTAAACGTACGGGACAGAACTCATAAGATGTTGCAAAGTATCTCTGACCACGGCAGGCCGTCGGGGTATAATTCATGTGCCCGCAGGTAGCATAATGTCACGTAGTATGTGTGACCATAGACGGGGGTTGGATTGGTGAGTATATTTATCGGCTACTTACAGCTCGTAATTAAGGCCGCGCCATAGCTCAAACGGTTAGTCGCTGGCTTCCCACCGCGGCGGCCCGGGTTCGATCCCGGGTCTGGTCAAGTGGGATTTGTGGTGGACAAAGTGGCGCTGGGGCAGGTTCTCTCCGAGTACTTCGATTTCCCCTGCCAATCTTCATTCCACCAGTTGCTCCACAATCACCCTCACCTATCATCTGGGGCTGGTACAATAGGCCAGAAGTGGCTGCAGTACAAGGGACTTAGTCCCACTCCACAAGCAATAAAAAAATACAGTTCGTAATTACAAATAACTTTAAGACTATTGCTATTTCCACGCTTCACAGGTCATTAGATCACACAGTCTAGTGTTCTCGGGCTCTCACTGTTTCCTGGTAACGGCTTCAACAGTAGCTATTGCATCCGAGCTGATATCATTTCGTCACATACTCCCGTACAGAACTGACTAAGCTATAATCTTGTCCCTTGCTTGTAACATCTCAGCACGTCCACATAGAAAGAAACAGCTCTTCTATTGTTTGGCGTATGGATACAGGAATGCGATATCTAGGAATGAATTGGATTCACCTTGCTCAATGTAGTAAAACTTCGTATTAAATGAAAGGAGGACAATATTCTGACCCGTTGAGCAACTGTTAGTTTCTGAAGCTGAATTCTGCTATTTGATTTTAATCATAAGAGGTGTTTAGCAATGGAGATGTCACGGAACCATTTGTGTATTTGCTCCAGCAACTTTGTTCATATTTGTCTCCAGACATATACATACATTAAGCCCAGTGATTTTGAGGACAAGGCGAACCTCGACACAGGAAAAATAAGAGGCTTAAACTTGGCGGCGGTCAAACATACAACTGTTCAAGAGACTACCGTTGCAGCAGGAGCTATAGGGCATGATCTGCTGTACTGAGCCTGGACTGACAGAGGTCCTCTGTATGTTGTATATACATACATTTAATAATATGTAAAATGTAAATTGTGCCTACTGACAACAGACTTATTACTACTGACCGTAACCCTGGCAAATGACAGACTTGTCCTCTCGTCAGAGAGAGCGCCCCACATCAACAAACCTGCAACTGTCTGACAGTAATAGAAACCTGGTCTTAAGCCCCTGATGGGTGCTCTATTCCAAGACAGACTGGCCGACTGACTATATATCGTAACATAACTTTGATCTTGGATTCATCGCTGCAAAGATATGTTTACCGTTGCTTGGCAACGGCTGCGGCGCGGATCACAGAAAACACAGTTCATTTGTTTCTTTACCATTGTTTCGTTTTTGTCTGTTGCTGCCGGATCGTGTTTGCCGAGACGTTCTGAAATTGTCCTGGTATATCAGCTCATCTCGCAGTCGTTGTATAGCAACGGCTCCACACGCTACAATAATATACTGACAAAAAAATTTCGTTTGTATCCTCATTTCTTCCAGAAATCTGCCACGATAATATATTGAAATTCATTATCTTCTCCAGTTTTTCATTCCTCTGCTTTTCGTTCATCATCGCTGTCATCATCATCATCACCAAAAGAAACAAGTATTCTGCTTTGTACATGCTTCAAGCTGGTTTTCTGCTTAGACTCTTCGACCCTGAAGATGGATGCGCATATGCATCCGAAAAGTCGGCTGACTTTCAACAGACCTCACGGCGTTATATCCCAGAAATGGGACACTTCGCAGCCACAGACCTGAGAATCAAAACCTGCAGGTTCAGGCTGTTATGCTTCTCGTTCCTGTTCGAAGGTTTCCATCGCAAAGGCCTGTTGCTTTACGGCATTTAAGGGGGGAAAAAAATATATATATATACTGTAAGACCAAATCAAGCAGTACAAGTAAACTTTTCAGAAGTTATTCCGTATTGTTTAATTCCAAAGTAAGCGGTAACTTTAGTTACCACCTCCCTATAAATGACGAAGTTTATCATTTTAGATGTTACAAATATTCAACAAATTTATTTTGAAAAGGATTTTGATACTATAAATACAGAAATGTTTGTTAAATATTTCAAATAAATTGAGATTTCTCGCTTCTGGGATATAGCCCCGCATAATCGCTTGAAAGTTAATTGATATTTCGGAGAAATATATTACTTCCATTTTCAGAGCCAAAGACATTATTTTATTTTACTTGACTTCTTCGTTTCTGAGGATAGAGGCAATGTGTTCCTCCGAAGTATCAGTTGTCATTTACTGAACTACACGGTGTTATATCCCAGAAGATAGAATTTATCGTAGTTATCGCTCTGAGAAATTCAATTTAAAATTATCGAGTAAATAAATATTACATCAGTATTCTAATAAATTTAAAATTACAGATCAATTGAGACACTGAAACTCTGACACATCCAAGGTAATTAACAGTCTGCATTCCATCAAGTTTCAAGATGATGTGAACTTGGTGATTGCTTATTCTCATTCCATGGACACTGTAACTTACTGCAAATTCAAGGCGCACTTTGTTTTTGCATATCTGATATACCTAGGTATCCCGGTTCTTTTTCTCACATGTTTATTTCCCAAAAGTAATTCTTTGCAAAGTTTTCCTTTCTCGTAGAACTACTGTAACACAACGCTGAAGCTCATATATGGGGCAGCTTTTGCGTTCTTTCATCTCCACGGAAGGGGTCCCTAGTTCCTTCGACAGTTCTTGCTGATTCTTCTACGGTGGTGTCAATAGCGAGATTGTATGGCGTCAAATTGAAGGACATTTCATGAGTAATCAGTTGAAAAGGACTTAGAAGGAAGCGGTCCTTGCTTAATCAGGACATAGTTCCGGCATCGGCCTGAAGATTGAAGAAACCCGAGGCAAATATCAGCCAGGAAAACAGGTGTCGTGACCGAGAACCCAACCACGTACCTCCCGAATACAAATCTAAATGATTGCCACTAAGCAAAGAAACTCCGTGCTTTGCCACTACCTTTACGGAGTCAAGTAGACGGATGCTTTCTGAGATGTAATTATTTTATTTTGGATACCTTTCATCCGGATACTCTTTATGTAGAATTCTAAAGGTTTGATATAGTCCATTGTGAGTTTCTGCGACTAGTTCAGTAGCATATATTCCATCTTATATGTGACGATCATTCTTTGTCAAGTAATAATAAGAAATATTTCACGTTTCCTGGTTTCTTCATCTATTCTTTTGTTGTGAAGCATCGATGACGCTAAGCTGACAGCTCTATTTTTCTTCTCACTCGTGAAACTAAAGACATGTCACTGGGAAGACAAAGACCATTGGAATTCACGTCCCTTGACTTTTGCGGCAAAGTTCTTAGGGATTTCACCAAACTTGTAAGTCAGGCTCTTTCGCTGTACAACTTTACATATATGCAGTAAGATGTTTGTGTCCCAATGGCAGCAGAACAGGTGAATATGTCATTCTTTCTGAAAGTTTCTCTTCTTGATATAGAAAGCATTTACACATATGCACAATACTGTCTACTGGAATGTGACAGCGTACAGTTCAACAGAACTCCACCGATAATTCGGAGAAACGTAGTGACCCCATCTTCAGGGTCGAAGCGTATGTTTACCCTGAAGATGCAGGCAGTACTGGGGCACGCGATAGTGTAGTTGCTTGAGGCAATATGTTACGAGCAGGATGGTCGAGGGTTCGATTTCCGATTAGGTAATTGGATTTTTAAATTGACCTAATCCATCCAGCCGCACTATGGCCCTGGGGTCGACTCAGCCTCTAACAGAAATGAGTTCCAGGAATCTTCCTGGGGGTCGAAGGTCGGCTGGCGCGTAAGGCCATAAGTGAGCCGATTGTCTGGAAAATGTGGGAGCCTTCACACAGCCCTATGGGCCTCCAGGGCCTGTTACATGGATAGATTAAATTTTTTCATGTTCTCCTTCGAACTATAAGCGTTTAGAGTTTCCTCTGACCTTGAGGTGTTAGTCTAGAAATTCAAGCCGTGACTGCGACTATGGAGATATTCTTGAGTAGCTACGAAACTGGCAGCTTATTATGAAGTGCTCAACTCCATGGCGTTCGTTTGTTATATTTCATATCGTATTTGTCTTGTAAATATAAATATAATTAATGTCATTAAAACTACTAATTTATAGCTGATGTAAGTTATTATTCAATGCGAAATTCTCTCATGTATATGATCAGAGATAAAACAAAGATTATATATTGTTCGTGGATCGAACCATTACGCTGGATGTATATATCGAGGGCACACACTTCTTCTTGAGATGGGAATATTCAGAGCAAAACTTTATTGCGTTACGGACGTCTCTACTCTCTTCCTCGTTTGTACATATTCATATAGGTTTACACTTCACTGTTCTGATGTGGAAGTAAAGTTTTATAGGGAATCCTGCTATTGGATTTTGCAACGTATACATTTTTACGGATCGCCAGTTAACTGCGATAGGCAATCGGTGTACTGTGTTATCTCGAAATATATATCACGTTACGGGCCTTGCCTGTATATGGGGATATTGCTGCTGTTATGGAGTTCTGTCTTGTAGATTCGACCTACTTATATCTTTCATCCTTACTCTGTAACAGTCGCAAAGATAATCCATAGACTCCTTGAATTGAGTGAGACGGAGAAAATATTTATTATAATAAAAATTGTAAATTTGTATGGTGTTAATACAATACTAATGAAATATGTCAGAGTCAGGTAAAATAATAATGATAATATTAATTCAATTCAATTAATGTTTATTTACATGCAAACTTAACAAAAAAAGAGGCCAGTTACAAAGCACAAGTACATAGAAATACACAGAAATAATTAAAAAACAAATACAAAATATATAATACATAATGACAATAAATTAATTATAATTCCAAGAATAAATAAAGGTAGTATTAATAGGCGAGAAAAATAAAATCAATACATATCCAATGAATTAACAATCAAGTTCCTTCCGTCAAATGTGACACTTTTTTAAGTTTTCCACCTCGTCACCACCTGCCTTACATGTTTCGGCTCACCACGGAGCCATCATCAGAGGCATGTGATGCCATGTGATGCTTGTGACACAAGCATCACAACACACAGACAAGCAACATCAACTACCTACAGACAACACACGTCAGCAACACCCCGAAGCAAAAAGATTGGGCCAAGCGGGAAAGAATTCTAGGAATTTTAAGAATTCTTACTTCAAATAATGAAACATAATTTTACAGAAGTAACGACGAACAAATAAGAAAGCTACTGTGGTGTGTGAAAAACTTTTAGTGAACCGATACTCTGGGTAATTTTAACTATTTGTAATTATTTTAATTAACTGGAACGTGGTTATCTTTGACAAAGTGAAGTTTTGTGTGTTGGTGATTTCTTTTTCTACTATAAATGCCTCTGATGATGGCTCCGTGGTGAGCCGAAACATGTAAGGCAGGTGGTGACGAGGTGGAAAACTTAAAAAAGTGTCACATTTGACGGAAGGAACTTGATTGTTAATTTGTTAGTGTGACGGACCAGAATGAAAGACCTTAAACATATCCAATGGTTATGCTATTTGTGGCGAGAAAAGATAATACACGTACATACACGCAGAGAAGTTAATAATAATAATAATAATAATAATAAAATAATAATAATATCAGGTTACATGTTCTCTTAATTACAACAACGACGGCGCTATCGCCGATTTACATAATTTACAGTTGATCGTTACACACGCACTAGGATACCCGGTCTTCACTAGTTGTGTCCTGGTAACGGAATTAAAAGTCTCACTCTGACTAAATCTTCTAATCACACACACTTAGTCTTCACAGGCCGACTTGTAATTCTTCTTCAACTACGAACTTCCCGTAGCTCTCTCCTGCCGACAACTGAACTTCGTGTACTGCTTCTCCTACTGCCCTGCCAAAGTCTTCTTATAACCTGTTTACACGGACCATGCACAGAAAACACATGCCACGTGAACGCTACCCAGCAAGTCTATTGGTGAGCTGGCTGCTGCTTAGCAATGGTGTCGGTATGGAACTGCAGAAAAGCACGTCACGTGACCGCTACCCACTGTTGTGTGACGTTAATTTCTCATGTGGAGTTGAAGGTTCTGATGTGTTGTACATCATATGAATCCACTTTGTTTTAGCCTATCAATATGTGGATGTTGTTCGCCCCGGTTTATGTGATCCACATGAGAAATGTTAACATTATATTTCCATAATTTTATAATATTGTTCCATTAATTTTTAATAGTTCTAATACCTTTAATAATTTTAGTTAATTTCGTTTTGTAACATCTAACTCTTTACTTGTATTATGAAATCCTATATTCGTAATATAAAACATCTTTTAATTATCTCGCCAACATATTTAAATACAAATTTCTTGTATCCACTCTGACATTTTAATATTTTAAATGCTGTAAGTCTCGTGAAAACACAAGGCACAATTTCAACAGATTTTATAATACGGACGCATTGCACCAAAATATGGATTCAAATTGAGAATTCAGTTAACTTTGTCGTATTTTCATACACTGCCTGATGATGGTCCGATGAGGACCGAAACATGTAGCGTTAAACAATAAAATTCAATCTATGTGATACTGATTTGATTGTAAAACCATTTTTGTTGCGTTTGACGAATATTTTACCTAACCATAAATTCTTTTATTGTTGCGTGTATTTATGTTGTCGTGATAACTTTTTACCGAATCGTATCCTAGCAACGATAGCGGGATACACAGACAGAGTGAGGGGATGGATTTACGAAATACGCCGTTGAGATGGGCTTAGGTGGCATGATATCCATACCAAGTTTCATAAAGATTGGTTCAGACATTCAAAAGTTGATGAGGGGGAAACAAACACAATATAACATTGTGCTCATATAAACCTATTTTTTTATTTTTTGAAAATAAAGAAAGTAGCCTAAAAATTGCTTTGGCTCGAAATACGCTAACGTCCCCACAAACAACATTATCAGCGAAACTCCTCTAACACAACGATCGTTTCTTCTTGAGGAGCAGATGTTGAACAAAGCGAAGTCTCTGACAAACCTAGCAGGAACCGCGGCGGCCCGGGCTCAATCCTGGGTCTGGTCAAGTTGGATTTGTGGTGGACAAAGTGGCGCTGGGGCGGGTTTTCTCCGAGTACTTCGGTTTCCCCTGCCAATATTTATTCCACCAAATTCTCCATCATCATAATCACCCGGGGCAGGCTACCATAGGCCAATCAGTGGCCGCCGTGACGAGTGGACCCAGTTAGACTCCACCCCCCACTAAGCGAATTAAGAAAAAAAAAACAGCAGGAAACCCAGGAGCAAGAGTATCGAAAGGAAGTGAACAGAAATTAGAACCGAGTAAACTTGACAAAGGAAATTTGCATCAAGGAGATGCCTCCTCTTACGTAAGCGTGAAGTTTTAACTGCTGTAAGCCACAAGCGGGGCTGCAATTTACATGGGAAGAAAACGATTGAAACTTGTGGCTACAAATTTCTGTTGGATGAATTCCAGTTTTTCTTTTGGCATCCACAGAGATGATCATGTTCCAGTCAACAAAAGCAACACAATAATAATTAAATTCAGTTCATATTTAGTAGCTTGCAAACTTTATCAGCCCAGAAGCCAATTATAGAGTTAGCACGAGTAAGAAAAACGAAGTAACAAACAAAATACTTACAAACCACGCACAAAACAAGGCACTTTATATACTAATAAAGATAATTATATTCCAGCGATCAATTTAAGTGCTTTATTACGAAGGAAACAGAAACATAATGAAGTTGAAAGCGAATACCTATGTTCGAAGTTAGTAATACCAAGCTTTAAATTGTGGCTGACAGAAACTTTTCATCATAACCGGGAAGTATACATGGCAGATCTCTTTCGAAAGTAGCGGATTAGATAAAACCAAGAACCAACGAAATCTTATTGATCGTATTGATCGTATTTTACTGACGCAACATATATTCCAAGGGATGGACTTGATATTGTCTGTGATGAATCCTGAGGATCGTTAATGGCTGTGAATTTGTAAAATAAGTGGTTGTATGACTGGATTTATGCGGTAGCTTCGTGCGCGAAGGCGAATGAATTGAATACATTTATCCCATACGAAATAATATTAAATATCGGACTAATACTTTGTAATCGTACACTTTATGATTATTACAAATATATATATACCCATCGGTAGGGAACGACTCGGTAAAGAAACCTGCAAAAACATGCAACCAACAATAGAGTAGACCCATTGCTAGACTAGGCCCGCAATTCACGCACGAAACAATAGAACAGGTGTTGAAAAAGTTGTTCTCTATGTGTGTCCGCGCCATGCTTATTAAGCGTCCGACCCGAGGCTATAACACCAGAAGTCGAGGCCGGTCATACGACTGTACATGTGCTGTACGTACAGTGATGTTTGAAGAATTTTTTATTGCTAGTGGGGTGGGACTAAGTCCCTTGTACTGCGGCCACTTCTCGCCTATTGTACCAGCCCCAGATGATAGGTGCGGGTGGTTGTGGAGCAGTTGGTAGAATGAAGATTGGCAGGGGAGACCGAAGTACTCGGAGAAAACCTGCCACAGTGCCACTTTGTCCACCACAAATCCCACTTGACCAGACCCGGGATCGAACCCGGGCTGCCGCGGTGGGAAGCCAGTGACTAACCGCTTGAGCTATGGCACGGCCTGATGTTTGAAGTTACTGTGGGGTTGTGATACATCCGTTGCCAGGAAACGGCTAGTGAGGACTAGTGAAAGTACTCTGAGAAAATGCGGTGTGGCGTGTTTATTATTGTGAGAATCGGCGAGGGCGTTAGTTGTTGTTATGACTTGTGAGTGAATAATAAATCCAGTCACCAATCCGAACCCCGTCTGTAGTCACTAATACACGTAACAATATGTAATTACTGGTGCTTATAAAGGAAATAGTATAATACCGGTAACAAAGATCATATACATATTTTTTTTTCCCTGGCACTACAGCCCCAATGGGCCTAGGCCTACCTCCACGAACTTCTCCGTTCACTTCGGTTTTTCTAGATCTTACACATTCGGTAGGACTCCTTGGGCGGGTGATCAGCTCGTCGCAAGGCCTCTACCTGTGCACAAACACAGAAAAACCCACACACATAAACTAAACATCCATGCCCTGAGTGGGATTCGAACCCACGATTCCGGCTTCCTAGCGAACGAAGACAGTGCATGCCTTAGACCGCTCGGCTACCGTGACCGGCTACAAAGATGATATATTTAAACATATACACAGCATTAAATACATAAGCACATATTAACTGTTTGGGGTCCTAAGCCGGTCTCGGTCCGACACATGTTTTATAAATGTTATATACGATTTGCAGTCTGCCTGAAGGAGGCAAACAGTGTCAGTTTATCATTGAAGCCTTCCTCTTTGCAGTGGCATTAACAAACCATTCGTGTTTTAATTATGAGAATTTTATAATAGATTTTTCGCATGGTCTGCATGTATACGAGTATGTGTCTGTAGTTATAACCACATCGAGCCTCCAGCGTGTGTGAAGCGACAGGAAGCAGATTCAGGAACGTTTGCGTGATAACTCGGATTCTTCTAGTGAATTTAATTAGGTTTCAGACATTGATATATTGATCATACGGACTTTAATGCCGAAATTAGTCGGCCTGACTTGAGTGACAGCTGTAGCCATTATGATGATGCTTGTGGAAATGTAGGTGGAAAATATGGTGATGATGATGATGGTAATGATAGTGGTGGTTACAACGACGAAGACGATGTTAATGAAAATTGGGCTCTCTTGGACGAAAATAACCATCATTTATATATGATACTGTCACGATTTAGAGTGTGACTATAGACGGGGTTTGGATTAGTGAATGATTTATTGACCACTTGTACACATGACTCGGAACTACAAGCAGTTGCAGCGCAACCGCTAATCTCAACAGTTCACAAATGACCACAGCATCCGCCAAGACTTTTCCAGCCTGCTGTCTTCATCAGCCGTTTCCTGCCAACGGCTTTAACGCTGTAGATTCTTCAGCTGAAGTCCTCTATTCACAGTCTCCCGTATGTAACTGAATTAAGTCAAAGTCATATTGCGACTGACAATCAGTCAGTCATTAAATCTTGGTATCGAGCACCCTCCTGGGGCTCATGACCAGATATTTATTACTCTTCGACAGTTAGGTCTTGTTTCTGTGGGGCGCCCTCTCAGACGAAAGGATGGGTCTGTCTTTGTATATACTGCTGGACCTTGCCAGCGCGGTGTTTCTCGGGTCCTAGTCCCTTGGGACTTGCGACCATATTTTACTGTCTCACATTTGAGACTTCCCTTTTCGTCATACTCGCTTAGGCGGTACATTTACTCAACTTAAGTTGGTTGCCTCAATTGATAATTCCTCGGCACGGACCACGTAGAAAAACCTCGTTTCCAACAGTTGCTCAATTGTTGCGCGTCGATTCGTTGCTGCGGGAACGTGTTTACCAAGCCGTTGCTTAGAAACGTCTCTGGTATATTCTCCTATCTCGCGGTCGTCACATAGTAACGGCCCTACAAGCTACAATAACATGTGTGTCCTCATCTAGTTATAAACCGCTTCGAAGAAGACAAATTCCTGTTTCTCCTGACGCATTATAAGCTTTATTTTAGTGCAAATTGGTTTCAGGAAATAGTTGCTGCTGCAAATAATAGATATAAGTAAGAAACTTGTGCAATATTAACCTGCAGTGAGCAAGACTTCCAACTTTGTCTCATCAAAGGTCCATAAGAAAGTGGTTTATGTATTGGCAGGAAACGTTTCAAAGGAAAATTGCCCGAACGAGAGGTAGACCAAGACCAACAGACATAGAAGACCGTCGGAATAGCAAACTGCACCTAATTCAGACACGATGTGAAGCTAAAAGAGGATTTTACAATTTTCTCCGAAAGAAAATTGAAAAGAGGCAGAAGAGAAACACCGTTTTTGTGACTCATTTGCAAGGAAACCAGGGCTATGCTGCAACAAGCATCTTGCCATATACCGTACAGTGAGGAAGTGTGGAGTGGTATATGGCTAATGTAAATACTTTATTTTATTTATTGTAAAAAAGCCGATCACAGTGGCCGCGCCGCCTAAGGCATGTACTGTTTTCGCTTCCTCGAAAATTGGGTTCATGGGTTCGAGTCCTACTCAAATCATGGATGTCTTTGTGTTTTTAATCTGTATTTATGTTGTTCTGTGTGTAGGTAGCAGCCTTGCGACGGGCTGATGCCCCGTCCAAGGAGTCCTACCGACTGTGTAAAGATTAAGAAACTGAAAAAGCGGCCAAGGTCCAACCAAGGATAGTAAAACCATTAATAGATAGATAGATAGATAGATAGATAGATAGATAGATAGATAGATAGATAGATAGATAGATAGATAGATAGATAGATAGATAGATAGATAGATAGATAGATAGATAGATAGATAGATAGATAGATAGACAGACAGACAGACAGATAAAATTACAGAAAATATATCCAATATTTTCAGTAGATAATTAAAATTTTCTATTATTATTTTTAAGCACATAACATCCGGCCACCTATACATGATTGTTCAACCTTCTTTTCGAGCATTCTTAATATGTAACGACATCGTTGTTTGCTCTTCGCTTTGTGTTTCCATTCAACAGTGCTGACCTCAGTCTTGAACTTACAAATAGCAGCAGCTGGAACGGAAACAGCCTGGCGATAATTACTTCAGATGTTTATACCTCATATGTCTGCACATAATACGAGACGTTTGGACGTCACCAAACTCATATTCCAGAACTGGGGATAATTACGGTTCGCTGCCGGACGACAGTAAACGGAATGGTACCGTACACTGCATGTGTCACTAACGAGGGCGGTACAGTCCTTAAAAAAGATTTTACACAGCCAGTACTAAAGCAGTAGAATATTCTGATCGTTAGATCCCACATTTTAATCACACTGAGCAACGTGTCTTCCGTTTTATGGAAATTATACGGATAAACAAACTACGTAGTTCATAATTGTAGCAGAAAAAAATAGTTCCGTAGTATGAATAAAAAAGACCTTCACGGACCGCGTAGAGAACACCGCTTCCTAGTTAGTCCATTGGTGTATGTTAAAGAATCAATTGCCTACGAACGGGAGTTGTTTACAGATCCAGTGCTTAGCAACTGGTCTACATGCTACATTTCTCCATCCCCATGGCTGTTGCTACCGATTAGCCTACTGTCGTAACGCCAGTTCTTCTTTTTTGAGGGCCGTGATTGTTACATTATCTTAGAGGGATGGGATGGTATAGATTGGATTGATTTTACCCAGGATAGGGACCAGTGGAGGGCTCCTGTGAACACGGCAATGAACCTTCGGGTTCCATAAAATGCTGGGAAATTGTTGAGTAGCTGCGGAATTATCGGCTCCTTCAGAAGGGCTAAGCTCCATAAGTAAGTAAGTAAGTAAGTAAGTAAGTAAGTAAGTAAGTAAGTAAGTAAGTGATTGTTACATCTATGATTTATCTCGCATTCCTTCTTCTTTGCTCGCGGAAATTGTTCTCCAACCGCTCCCGCCTCTCCCTCCTTAAGGCTGCTCGTCCCGAGCGGTTCGCTGATAAGGAGCGAGCAGGTCCAGGTGTACCGCCATCATTTTTTTCCGACTGTGCGAACAAAATTTCCGAGAGTTACGAGTGCTCCCACATCTCTGACTCTTAAGCTGCTAGTAGCCTCATCGTTCGCTTTGGCGGTGAACGGGTCCCACACAGTATGTTAACAGTCCATTCCCGACGCCTCACGGAAGACCCAACGGTGCGGTTTACGATCTCCAGCCCGATGGTTTGTCCGAGGTAGAGGTAAAGTTGTCCCTGTGCTTAACTAATTTAAACACTACGCCATGAAGACGTGTGGGGAAGTGGATGTAGATCCATATTTTCTTGACCTCGGCATTTGTTGGAGGTGAGTGGTCAGTTTCACGCTCCGGCCACTTTACCCCCCCCCCCGGAGAAGAGCCTCCTCTATCCATTGGATAGGAGGTTGGGTGGACCTCAGAGCCCGTCTTGACGACTTGGAGAAGAGAAAATTCTTGACCCTACCTAGACTCGAACTCCGACCCCTCTGTCATCCATCCCGCAGCCAGTCGCTATACCGACTACGTTATCCGGGCTCCCGGTTTGTCCGAGAGCCTCATAAACGTCTCCTTGCTTGCCAGGCGTAGGTACTGTTTCAGCCCTCTCCTATTTATGCCACTGTTGCATTCCAATCCGTTGTCTGTTCTCGACTGGCGGTCCTTTATGATTGCGTCCCTGCACGGTGGGTCATCGTCTGCAGGCGGCGACCAGCTTCTGCCGGGACTCACCATCGCCCTGGGTCCGTCTCTCCGGCTGTTGGCGGCACCCTATGATATCGGTCCACCAGTGCTGCGGTAGTTTCCAGCGCGGCCTCTTCTTTAGGGACTTCTGACCCTCTGTTACGGACATCATTTCTTCTAGGCCAGCCTTCAAGATGGCCACCCTCGTTTCTTGATGGGCTTTCAGTTTAGCCCTCAACCGTTTTATGACAGTTTCCAGACTTTCGTAATCCGCCAGATCTATCCGTCTCTTGGATTCGAATTTGACGGTGTACGATTCACGAAGTCCAGCGACTCGATCCAGTCTGTTAGCCAATCCAGTCACATTTCTGACACCAGCTGTCACGTGTATGAAGTGACTAGAGACGGGTTTCGTATTGGTAGTTGGATTTTTTGACCACTTTCTGACCGTAAAAACAAGTGACTGGCACTACAGCACGCACAAAGGCTAGGAATACACACAGCGTCATCGGTCGTAAGGAAGGCTGTCGTAAGATTTTGTTGCCGTACGACCTCCTTTTCACACTAGAGCGACCAAATACATTTCTTTGCTCTCTGACTGCCGTACGGTAGATGTCGCATGTCGTCACGTATGAAAGCTAAGACTAAACTTTATATTCTACTACTTGATGCGACATGAACCGTACGGACGTCGTACGGCCGATGTCGCTATGTGTGTTCCAGCCCTTGAGTGCTGTATCTTCACCGGTTGTCACCTGGTAACGGCTTCCAAAGCCATAGATTCCTCAGCTTCCGTGTTCATGCCCTCACTGGCTGAGGAATGTCTCCCAACCAAGAAAATTCTAGACCTGTCCTGCTTATAACATCTCGATATGGATCGCATAGAAAACACAATTTCAAACAGTTATTGTATTGTTACGTCACACAGATGCCGCACGGACGTCGTCTAGATCACCGCTTCAACGTTAGTCCAGTGGTGCGTGTTAGGAATCTGTTGCTTAGCAACGGACTTCGTTTACAGAATCATTACTTATCAACGGGTCAGCATGATACAATATGTAGCGTAGGAGATTGTAAATTTACGAAGATTATTTAGAGGATGAGTAGGGAATAATTCTGTCGTCAGGGGAATCTTTCAATCTGTTGCCAAAAATTGAAATTGTTTTAATTTGAAGGGGAGAGGTGTCGTATTCCCATGTAATTTAAAGTATGTCTACTTAACTGGGTATATTTGGGAGCTGGCGCTTCCTAGTAATAAGTAGACATTGCACCCCTACATAGGTCACGTTTCAACATACACGTAAGTAAAAGAAATGAAAGTTAGAGGAAATAAACAGGAAACAACGCATAAAACCCACTAAAATATACATTTTTATTGCATAATAACTTTACCGCTGTCATTAAGAAGGAATCTTTAACAGAATTTCACATACATGCGGAAAACCACCATGTAATCTGCAAGTAACCTTTTACACCATATTTTATTACTATACATAAGTCAAAATTGAACCATATTACAACATCTATGATATATTTTTCATAAGCATAAAGAATTGAAAAACAACGCAGATTCCCAGTCTACGAAGCAACATTATAAACGTTTACTCCATGCTATATAATGGGGAAAAAAGAAAAAAAAACATAACTTTTTTTTTCAAATTTTAATACTAAACCGAGTTATAACGTTTTCAGTTTTAAGACTAATATCTAAAATACATATCATGAATCAGGTATTGGAATGAAATTCATATTAAATATTACTAACATGGAACCACATTAGAAATACAGTTCAATGAGTTGTAGTACATTTTATGAAAAATTGCCTGATGATGATCCAGCTGGATCGAAACATGTAGTGAATATACATAATAAAACGAATGATAATACAGTAACATTTGTTATTTATTACGAATTTGTTGTGTTGACGGTTCTGTAATAATGTTATATTATAATACACAACAGGATGCAGACCGAGGTGCGTAAATTAGGGCTGTTCATAGACATACATAAAATTCGCGCAGATGTAATGTGTCTATGTTGGATACATTGGAATTAAACGCCATGTAATTCGGAGAGAGTTGATTTTCTGAGTGAGCTCATATTTTCGCCTGATTCTGTCAGTTTCTTGCTTTGCTTACTCTTTTACCCTAAGGTGGAGGCGATATGTTCCTGAGAAATGGCTGACTCTCTTCGAACTACACGGTGTTGCAACCCAGAAATACATATGTTGGAAGATACCTAAATTGAGGTATTTTTTTATTGCTAGTGGGGTGGGACTAAGTCCCTTGTACTGCGGCCACTTCTGGCCTATTGTACCAGCCCCAGATGATAGGTGGGGGCGATTGTGAAGCAATAGGTGGAATGAAGATTGACAGGGGAAACCGAAGTACTCGGAGAAAACCTGCCCCAGCGCAATTTTGTCCACCACAAATCCCACTTGACCAGACCCGGGATCGAACCCGGGCCGCCGCGGTGGGAAGCCAGCGACTAACCGTTTGAGCTATGGCGCGGCCTAAACTGTGGTAAATTTTATGTCTCCTCGTGTTCAGATTAGTTCTAACAATTGTTATTTCACTTGCAGGTGAGTACTCTGGCTTTTACGACACGAAAGGACACTTAGAGAAGAGTGATTTATGGTGACATTTGCGGTGAGTACCTTACCTACTACTTTACTACTTACATGAAGGAGAATCAGTAAATAAGACACAGATGAATGTAAAACGTAAAACATGTAAAGAGAAAACATTTATTTCTCCACATATCCTCCACCAGCATCGAAACATTTGGTCTCCCTCGCTTTATCAGTGCGTCGAAAGCCGCAGCATAGAAATATTTTTACTGTTGCGTAAGCCACTTCCGCGCCTCCGTTTCAACCTCTTCATCACGCGAAACGTTTGCGTCCCAGTTGTGGACCGCTTTACGCGAGGCATGGATGTTTAGTGTTTGTGTGTGTATGCGTTTATTCTGTGTTTGTGTTGTCCTTTGTTGCGACAGGCTGCTCACTCGTCCGAGGCGTCCTGCCGTCCGTAAAATTATCATGAAACTGCAAATCAGGGGCCAGGGCCCAAGGGGGCTGTAGAGTCAGTGAAAGAAAGACGAGAAAGTATAGTCCTAGTGTTTGGAAGCGAAATGTCTCGGATGTAGCGTAGAAGAGGTTAATACACCCAAAAATACACAAGAGAATGTTAACATTTAACAATCTTGAAACCAACACAAGACTGTTTGGTGTACATGAAGATCATGGTGAGTTCATAGTATTGTGGCGTATAAACCCGTTGCTAGGCAAAAACGTAGATACAAACGACACAAGAGCCTTTGCTCTGCAACGGTGCGGTAAACACGGCTCTTCAACAATGCAGTAACTGTAGAAACGATGTTTCGTACTCGGTCCATGCAAAGGGGGCATAGGGAAGGCAGGGGCCACCCAGCCAGTTGAAAGTCAGCATGCGAAGAGAAGACTAGGAGGTTGGTATGAAATGGCCGCCAGCCTGGGACCCAGTTAGTTATGAGTTGAGTTCTGTACGGAGTGTTGTGAAGATAAGACCTGAGCGCGGGAAACTGGAGAATTTCCACTTTTAGAAACCATTACTAGGAAACGGCTGATACATACAGAGTAGAGTGGAAAAAGGCTTAGCGGGTGCTGTGGTAAAGGGTGGAAATTAGCGGTGGCGTTTGAATACTTGTACATACGTGTCGTGTCACCAATGCATACTCCATCTAGTATAGTCACACCCAAATTATGTGACAGTACATTTATGTTCACTGCACTGACAATGTGGAAATGACGTCAGAAATAGTATATAAATAGGCAGCACTACATAGGAAACATGGTGGGTACGCCGTAGCGTTGTTGGTTTAGGCAGTATGCTACAAGCCGGAAGGTCCCGGGTTCGATTCCCGATGTCACTGGGTTTTTCAACTGACCTAATCCTTCCAGCCTCACAATGGCCCTGGGGTCGACTCAAACTCTAACAGAAATGAGTACCAGTAATCTTCCTGGGGAGTAAAGGGCGGCCGTAGCGTAAGGCTGACAACCTTGCCACCATCTGTGAGCCGATTGTCTAGAAAATGTGGGAACCTCCACGTCTCACAATAATATTGGTCTCCACTGCCTGTTACAGGGATAGCTTTACATTTTTTACCTTTTACATAGGAAGCAATTCATACTCTGTTTACCATTTGGCAGATTCTGTGTGTGATGCTGTTAACAGTCAGAAATGGTTCCCGGAAAAACCAAACAACAAACACAACCTAGTTACTGATAATCTGGTCTGCTGTGGAAATGAAATGAAGCGAACGGCTTCCACAAGAGTCTCATAGCCAGCCTAACATAAATGAGTCATAATCCTTTTCAATTTTAAAGCGGACAGAGAGAGTGTTTAATTTAAGTCTGTGCGTTTAACAGCTGGAAATTATTTCCGAAACAGTCTGATACTGAATACCACATACGTGATTATACGTCGGTCTACCTTTAAAATGAACAGTATACAGAATCTTCTATTCCATACCGTTCTTAACATTTTTTTTTTTTATTGCTAGTGGGGTGAGACTAAGTCCCTTGTACTGCGGCCACTTCTGGCCTATTGTACCAGCCCCAGGTGATAGGTGAGGGTTATTGTGGAACAATTGGTGGAATGAAGATTGGCAGGGGAAACTGAAGTACTCGGAGAAAACCTGCCCCAATGCCACTTTGTCCACCATAAATCTCACTTGACCAGACCCGGGATCGAATACGGGCCGCCTCTGTGGGAAGCCAGCGACTAACCGCTTGAGCGCGGCCTATTAACATCCGTTACAATACATTTTTGTTGTTGTTTGTTTTGTATTTCAACGAAGTCTGCCATACCTCTGTTTATGTAGATACATGCATTTCTTCATAGCAAATGTATAGTTTTCCGGTCGTGCAAAGCCCAAGTTAGAAATAGAAGTCGTTCTTTGACTAATGCGGAAAAAGTGCCTTCCCCTTTTCACTCCGTCATACGGACTGAAGTTTCTACAACGGTCTACGCCCTTCCGGTTACAGCTCAACAAATAACGCTGTCATGCTATACAAATTATGTTTCACATTTTGAAATATCTTTAGGAAACGTAGCAATCACAGTGGCAGTGCGGTGTGAGGGCAATGGAAGTATGAGACAGCCCGAACTCTGGGATCGCCCAAGGGATTTATTGCTGCATTGTGTTTTCCTGTGTACATGCATGGCCTGTCTGAAGAGGACTCCTAATAATATGTCTCGAGACATGGCAGAGTTCCTAATGCGTCATAAGTAGTGAAGATACAGGATATATTTATTTCCACTAATCAAATTCTAACACAACGTGACAGCTTTAAAATCTACCGCAAGAAACAGGTTTGACGATCACTCTTTATATGAGACTGTTCCTGACTGCTCAGACAAATAAAAAGTTTATATACCAAATATTGCGGCAGGTTTTATAACACCGTGTTTGTGAGGTCGCGGGTTGAAATCCCATTCAAACTTCTGGTGCCATATCCTCGATTTCCTTCCCCCCTCTCACTCCCACTTTTGTGCATAGGGCAGATTTCTCAGTTTTATGATCATTTTTACAGACGATCTCCTTGGACGTGTGATCAGCTCGTCGCAAGAACAACACATACACATACCAAACATCCATGTCTTTTGTGGGATTCGAACCCACGATCCCGGCTTCCGAGCGAGCGAAGAGAGCTCCTGTCTTAGACCGCGCGGCCACCGTGACCGGCTCTCAATTTCCTTAGCCCTTCAAAAATCATGTAGAGACTGTACCCAAAATTAAGCCACGAAGTCTGACCTCATTCCTTTCAATTAATCATTCGTAAAGCTTCCTAACGCTTCATAACTTGTACGCCTATTCCAAATATAGTTGGAATGACCAAGTCAAGGAGGATGAGGTGGGCAGGACTTGTAGCACGAATGGGGGAGAAGAGGAATGCGCGTAGGATATTGGTGGGAAGGCCAGAAGGAAAGAGACCACTAAGAAGACCAAGTCGTAGGTTGGTGGACAATATTACGATGCAATGGTTCTTAGAGAGATAAGATGGGATGATATGGATTGGATTAATCTGGCCCAGACTGAGGACCAGTGGAAGGTTCTTGTGGACACGCTAACGAACCTTCGAGTTCCATAAAATGCTGGGGAGTTGTTAATAGCTTATCAAGAAGGGCTCAGCTACATGAGTGTGTGAGTGAGTGAGTGGGTGAGTGAAATTGAGGCTGCATATATGAAGGGCGTCTCTTCCTTCCTGAACCTCTGATCGCGAACCAATTAGCACAACTGTATAATTTCGTTACTTCGTCCCGTGCAACTGATCGGCTCAATTTAACTGTAATACATTTGCGAACTAGATAAACGAATGCTGAAAATGAAATTTAATTTACTTTTTTCTTGCATACCCGGTTTAACTGAACGTTCATTCAGTACGTTATGCAGTTACATTAAAAGACAGTTAATTATGCTTGGTGTAGATTGCAGATGTGTATCTATGTGTCTATGGCTCTACAGTCCTTGTGGACCTTGGCTGCTTTTCAGTTCCTTGATCTATACACAGTCCGTAGGACTCCTTGGATGGAAGATCAGCCCGTCACAAGGCCGCTACCTACACACAGACATCCATGTTTCGAGTTGGATTCGAACCCACGATCCCAGTGTTGGAGCGGGCAAAGACGGTTCATGCCTTAGACCGCACGGCCACTTTGATCGGCACAGCGGTATGTACACAATCATAATTTTATCCGTGATCGTCTTACGAGGATGCTACTTGGCAAATATGCAAGTATTCTTGGGTACGGAGATAATATTAAAGTGTTACAGATAAATGTACGAGTGTGGACCCATATGTAAGGCTGTGTCGTAATAATGAGCCCTCGTGAACACGGGATTGGGCCTTATTTTTCCCTACGAGGTGAATCATTTCTTTACCACCTAAGCGACCGTTACCGTTTCAAGAAGTCTGGAACGTAAAGCTGTTATTTGCGTACGGTGTATGTAACTGTGTTATCTTTAGTTCGGACTGTGTAGTCTGGAATGGCGGGAGGATGAGCGAATAATTTTTTAGTACCCCATTAGTTTAGCAATGGTAATAATTGAATTCATTTCTTGTCTATTTATGTGCATACTTAACAGTCCAAAGGCCAGTTTCAAAGTGAACACGTGCAGAGGAAGAGGGAGAAAACACACAAACAAAATACAAAAAAAATCATTTTCCGTCATTTGAATAATAATAATAAAATTAAGTCCATAAATAAATCAAAATTATCACTAAGAAATTAGAAAAGTAAAATATATGCGAAGAACGCCGTCTTCTTTAATGTGGCGCCGTGTGGATCTTGTGTGAACCGACGTTTCAGAGGAATTTATCGCCTCCATCTTCAGCTCACGCTGGTTCTTCGCTTTTATATTTTTCTACCCTGAAGATGGACGTGATACGTCCCTCCGAAACGTCGGTTCGCCCAAGATTTACCACCGTGAAAACCTCAAATATTACATAATATATGTATACATTCAGAGCGAATACAGTTAGTATTTTGAAGAAAGTAGTCTTCTGGGATTTGGCACCGTGTATATGTGGTGTTAACCGACGTTTCGGAGGAACGTATCACCTCCATCTTCAGGGTAGAAAATATGAAAGCGAAGAACCAGCGTGAGCTGAAGATGCTTTTACCGGTTCTCACGGTCTCTCCGCTTGCAGATTTCTTATATTTTTTCTTCTGCCCTGAAGATGGAGGCGATACATTCCTCCGAAACGTCGGTTAACACCACACATACACGGTGCCAAATCCCAGAAGACTGCTTTCTTCATAGTCACCGCCGTGAAAGCCTCAAATCTTACACAGTTAGTATTTTCATAATATTTCTTATGACAGATAACATTAAGCAGAACGAAATTTCCTATTCACTTTTAACGGAAACAGGATACTGACAGATCATACATATGGCAGCCCCACCCATAGGCAGATATATATGGCGGCCTTGTTCGTCCCTTCACAGTTACAAATTGAATTTCTGAACTCATTATTATGCGAATGAGACTAAATATAAGCGTATCCGTGTCTCTACACTGCATATTATTCGTAATAAGTTTCAGTACAGACGAGTGTTCAGGTAGCGAAATTTTTGTAGCGATATTTAATTTAATTATTTACTTATTTTCATGTCGACTAAACAACCTGGTGATTAACTATTAATAACAAGCATAATAGAAGTGTAAGTTATTTTTTGTTGGCCCTAATTACGTTTAGTTTTATTCTAGCGCGCACCCTGAGGGGAGCATTTCCCGTCAAGTCCCCTGGCCCCTTAGGCAATAACTCGCTTTATACAAACGCTCTCTGAAGAAAGCACAATGTATCGACAATGTAAATATAGGTAAGGCGCAACTGTATAAAGAGAATATTGCAACCTACCGTACAAAGTGAGGTATGTGTGTTATCAGCGCTCTCTCTCGTGTATGAGTAGCGACACTTATCACAAAGTTATCATGAATTTCATCAACATCGCATTCACACGTGATATATAATTTTGACAGACATGGAACAATTTTGGCAAGTCAGACATACACATAACGGCCATATATGGCCGAAACATGTAGCGATAGGAAAGTAGAACAAGATAATAAGTTGCATTTGAGACGGAAATATTTGTATACAAGTAAATTCAGCAACAGAAGCCATTGAGCTTGTCAGTCATATTCGGCGCTCCTTTGATGTTAGTTTACAAACAACCGACACTTGTATGGTTCAAAATACCACATACCCCTCTCCAGTTAGTCTTACCTCACATTTACTGATACGGGGGAGAGTCGATAAATAGGTCACAAATGGAAGTAAAAGAGTAAAACAACTACTACTATTATTACTGTTACTACAAGGGCTACTCCTTCTCCTCCTCCTCCTCCTCCTCCTCCTCCTACTACTACAACTACTACTACTACTACTGAGATGTCAAAGTCATCTCCTTAGTTAGTTAGTTATTTAGAGAGGGTGGGTTTCCCCATGCACCGCGACCAGTTTGATCTATTGTGCTTCCCTCTATGATATTCTACCAGTCTCTTTACCCTACCGATAAATGGTGCGTACCATCAGTCCCGCCGAGCAAGCGAGTTCGGCCACTGGCTGAGCGGTGTCTATAATGCTTCCCCATCTATCAGAGGCCTTAGAGACTATTGTTGGGCGGGAAACGTCCTGGAATTTGGCTCAGTGATCCCCTTTGGGGATATGAGGTTCTTTTACGTGCCGTAAAGCTACGACTCGGGACACACAGCTTAAAGTTCCTCCCGGAGGACTTGTTCCCTGAATTTTTCCGCCCTTAAAAATTCGACGACCTCCGCCGGGTATTTGAACCCGTGTACCACGAGTCATGAGGTGGGAACGTTACCTCTAGACTACGGAGGCCGCTTAAGTCATCTTCTTAATCAGGCTTAATTTTCTGTTAACATTACCCTTTGTGGAGGTTATGCCATTGATTTATGATTTTAATTTTCAAAACATATTTCATTATATTCTCCGACTTTATCTTGGACTTTAAAGCGGATTTAGGGTGCGCGTAGGTAGACATTCTGCCAGGGAAACTCTTTCCTTTTCTTCCGTACTGTGAATAAGTCTCATTAGAGAGAATTCAATGCCTGCTTGTCTCTGCGCTGGCCAGGGCAAGCCCAGCGACCGCGAGTGAGAGTGAAGGCTGATTCACAACTTTAAAAAGAACATTAAGAAGAAAATGTTCTGTATCATTAAAACTGAAAGATTAAAAGTTTTTGGACACTTCTTGTGGGGACATGGGACTTGTAATAAAGTTTCAGAAAGTATTTTAAAAAATTCCTTTTATCTACCGCTGTGTATATTCTTCCTGTGAATTTTGCAGCCATTATCTTTTGTACCACAGGTCATTATTGAGTCACCTCCGGATTTATGTGCGGTTGCTGGAAGAGTTCAAGCGCCTCAGTTACGCGTCTCCCAGCCTCGACTGGTGGACATTCAGGTGTACTGACATAGCACTTGAAAATGGAAGTGTTGGGATGGTGGTTTACTGGATTATGACTTAGAAAACAAACACTGTCAGCCTATGTGATATGTATATTGTGACGTGTATACCCATTGCTAGGCAACGACCAGGTAAACACTTGCAAGCCGTAAACACGCCTAAACAATACAGAGGCTGTTTTCTGTGTTGTCCTTGACGCGACCGTTGCTATACACTGGTGTGGCAAACAATCCTAAAACAATATGGGTCAGTAGAAGACGGTGTTTTCCGTTGGTTCCGTGCAAAGTGGTTATAAATAAGAATTCGATTGAACAGCAGAAAGCAATGTTTCTCAACCGCCGGTCCATACCGAGCCCTCGTCTTATAGAAAGAAGAATTTTCCGGGCCGCCCTCTGCCAAACGTTGAAAACCACTGGTACAAAAGGAAAAGTCGGTTTTCGAGAAACCAACCTGCCAAGATACGAGCTTGGGAGCAGAGGAATTGGCAGCTGCAGAATATTGGCAAGAGAGGAATTAGGCTGTGAAAAGAAGACTCCGTGTATGATTTGTAGTGATCGTGAGACTGTTATAAATCCGTTGCAAGGATACGACGAGTGAAGACTGAGAACCCTAGAGCGTGTGTAACGGTGAACTATAAAGTGTGTAGATGAGCGATAGCGCTGTAATGCCTGTAGTCCCGAGTTGTGTGTATAAGGTGCAATAAATCCAATCATCCAGTCAAAACCTCTCTTATAACTCACCCCTACACGTGACAATATATTCTTTGTTTTCGTGTTCCGTCCCATAAAATACTTATGAAGAAGACGGGGAAATGTGATGTTGATAAGTATTCAAGGTAATTTGATGTTATCCCGCTGTTTAGTGGGTCGTCATGGTCAGAAAAGTGTGGCTAGTGGAGATACATCAGTACGCAATGTCACAAGCGGACCGCTTTATTCTCGGGCAAGTGTCCTCAATACCAATTGGATTGAAGGCTGAATGGGCCCCAGACAGAGTCTAGACGCTGAGAAGAAGAGGAAAACTTTCCTCGTATTGGAAATTTAATATGGATTCCTCGATCGCCGAACCCACAGCCCAGTCGCCATACTGCCCGAGCTATTAGACGTATAATTACAGTTAATTATCCTTATGGTTCATTTGAAGACGCGGTCGTTATCTCAGATTATATAGCGTCTAATGTTGGGATGATGAATTGGAATAGATCTGGAAGGAAATGGTTGTAAGGAGATGTCCTGATATTTTACTGGAGGGTATGAAGAAAACCAAAATATCTTCCCCACGATAGACAACACTGGCCGAGAGTCGAACTGAATGTATCCAGAATGCGAGCAAGTAGCGTTACGGCTACGCCAAACTATTCGACATGCTGTTTTTAGAGGTTTCTGACGAGTGTCCTAATTGTACGGAAGGGCATAATGTAAGAAATATCGGGTCAGTATTCCGTAGCAACGCGACTGCTTTTCCATTAAGATTTAGTTGCATTGAGTCCCTTCCAGAGTTTAAGATTTTATATGGCGTTTTATACAAATTGCGACTGCGCTATTGTTTTGTTATGCAACGGAGCACTTTCAGCAAAGTTGTAAATTCTTCCATTGCTTTGGCTTTGACCTATACACGAAGAGAATCATATATTAGTCTGCTCGAAATCTGCTATTCTAATATTCACACAAGAAGGCGAATTGATCACAGCTTGCTCTCCGAGACAGAGAGCGAGAGAGTGCTTGCCGTGTTTACGATGTTTCCATACCTTCCACTTAAATTTCAGCGTTCTATGAGTGATTCTTCATGTGTTTAGAGCGTGTTATTACAACTTAACACTAACAGACCCGCCACTCAGCAACTCTTACTTAAATAATTCAACTTCTGTAATATCAATTTTATGAAGTTTTAATATGCAACGTTTACTGTAGGGTTCGTTGGTCTTATATATTAATAATACCGTATAACGAGTTTGTTACGGTCAAGACCGTAGAGTACNCAGCATAATGAGTTATATTTGAGTTTGTTACGGTCAAGACCGAACAGTACAACTTCTGGGATGTATCGATATGAACTCCCATAGATACGTACCAGCGGATAGTCGCTGGCTTCCCACCGCGGCGACCCGTATTCGATCCCGGATGTGGTCAAGTGGGATTTATGGTGGACAAAGTGGCGCTGGGGTAGGATTTCTCCGGGTACTTCGGTTTCCCCTGCCAATCTTCATTCCACCAATTGCTCCACAATCACATTCACCTGTCATCTGGGGCTGATACAGTAGGCCAGAAGTGGCTGCAGTACAAGGAACTTAGTCCCACCCCACTAGCAATAAAAAATGTTTTGGCAAAAACCTCCTGTATCCACCATCGGGACATAAACATGATTAATCTAGAACGTTTTGATTCCGCACCACAAATATATTAGGGACACGCGGTAATATAGTTGGTTGAGGCACTCTGCTACAAGCCGGAAGATTGCGGGTTCGAATCTCAAAGAGGTGTTCGGATTTTTTCAGTTGACCTAATCCTTCCAGCCGCACTGTGGCCCTGGGGTCGAATCAGCCTCTAACAAAAATGAGTACCAGGTGACTTCCTTGAGGGTAAACGGCGGCCGGTGCATAAGCCTGACAACCATACCACCACCTGTGAGCCAGTTGTCTAGAAAATGTCGGAGCGTCGACGTCTCACAACCGTATGGACCTCCATGGCCTGTTACAGGGTACCTTTTTAACTTTTACCACGAATATATTAAGTGACAAAAGCAATGATAGAAAGCGTACCGTGGCTGTACTATCACGAATTTATATCTCTCCTCTTATTAAATGGAAAGCAAAGCGAAGTCGGGCTCCTTGTATGAATCCCAGAACAACCTACGTTTTGTCTTCGTCACACTCGAGCCTTTACTCTATTTTCTTCTCTTTCTGTTCTCCATGCCTCTTATTGAAACTCTTCTTTGTTTGCCTGTCTACCAAGCCTGTTTCACTGTGGACATTTCTCAACCCTTTTAGCGTTTGAATAATCCAGATCTCCAAATTCTGGAGATCCATCTCATTTTCCTGTATGAACGGAGCAGCTTCTCCGCCGGCAGTGCGAGTGGAAGTGACAGTGAAACATCCGACGGATGGGAAGAGCGTGAGACTGGCCACTTTCTGTTTTGTACTGAACCTGGCTACTGCTTAAATCCGCGCAACCTGCATGTTTTGCGTCCTACGGAATATATCGCTAGTCTGTCACAATCAGTAGGTTGGTAGGTATTATTTGAAGAGTGCTGGCTTCTGGGATATAACGCCGTGTAGATGTATCCCACGAGATAGGGCTCTTCATGACTACCGTTGCGAGAACTTCAAATCCAATTAATTCCTTGTTTAGAAATCCAAGAACTGACACGTATGAAGATTATTGTCTTCTGAGAAGCAACGCTCTCTAGTCTGGAGATCCTTGTCGACGTTTCGAATTGACTTACTGCTTTCATTTCTGTTGTGAATATGAAGACAGTACCCTTCTCTGCAACGTGGGTAATGATATACCAGACTACGTTTAATAGGTAAAGTTGTCCCTGTGCTTAACTAATTAAACACTACGCCATGAAGGCGAAGGGAGGGGGGTATATAGAATAACATTTTCTTGACCTCGGCACTAGTTGAAGGTAAGTGGTCAGTTTCACTACCCGGCCGCTTTACCCCCGGGGAAAGAGCCCACGGTACTCATTAGATAGGAGGCTGGGTGGGCCCCAGAGCCGGTCTGGATGACGTGAAGAAGAGAAAATTCTGACAATACCGGAACCTGAACTCCGACCCCTCGGTCGCCCAGCCCGTAGCTGGACGCGACAGAGTGGCAGTACATGCTTCAGAAACTCCAGTAAGGTTCTGCCGGACTACACGGCATAGAGAGAGATATTAGATTTCTCGGAAACGTCTTTAACCTGTACCAAACTACACGGCTGAGACGCAGGTAGTTTGTTCTACCGATACGTGTGTAGCGGCTAACCGCTTGAGCTATGGCGCGGCCGTGTTGTCAGCCTTACGCGCTGGTCGCCCTTTACCTCGCAGGAAGACTCCTGGTACTCATTTTTGTTACAGGCCAAGTCTACTTCAAGGCAATAGCGCGGCTGGAAGGATTAGGTCATTTGAATAATCCACCTCATAGGGAATCGAACCCGCGACCTTCTGACTTGTAGCATAGTGCCTCAACCAACTATGCTCCCGCGTGCCCTCCCCCCTCTCACAGTATGTAGGCAGAAAAAAAAATTGTCAGTTTCTCAGTTATCTACTGTCTCGAGAGGTTGGTTTAGAATTCCTCAGATTTTGAGGAACCCGAATCTTCAAGGATTCCTCAGAAGAGTATCACCTCTGTATGCGTGGCTCAGTTTCGAAACCAATGCCTAATTTTAGTGAAATTTATCATGAACAGAAGCTTATCATTGGTTCCTGTTCTGAACCAAATAAATCCAGTCTGCATTCTCGTGTCTTGTTTATAAAATAATTTAATTGTTGTCCTGCAGCTAATCCTATATCTCCCTTGTCCTTTCAGTCTGGTTTTTAGACCAGATTTCTGTATATTGTGGCGGGTAGACCCGTTGCTAGTAAAAGCCTAGTCACAGCTTTTAAAACAATGCG
>NW_019718627.1:701414-778262 GCF_002891405.2 Cryptotermes secundus | reverse complement strand
CGTGGTCTAGTGGTCAGAGTTCCTGGCTACAGATCCAGAGGTCCGGGTGAGGATAATTGAGGAGCTATTTCATGGAAATAGCGGCTTCAATCTAGAAAACCGAAATTAACTGCCGTGGAGATCCTTTGCGCAGACCACGCGACACCCTCTATCTGCTAAAGTTGGCACTAACTTCTCCAACAAGCGGCGGTAGCTCGGTCGGTATAGTTCGCTTGCGGAATAAAAAAAAACACGGAATAATTATATTTCTTGATTTGAGTGTTATTCTTTATTTCAAATATACTTTTTCGCACTGAATATTACGATATTGACAAGAAAAGCTACCATAAGTGGGGCGAAGAAGTTCTGCATGTTGGAGGTTCCACTCTGCAACAACATGTCAGAGAATACTAACGGAATTGTCCTTAGGATAGTGCAACGATGAAGTGCCATGCATACACAGGAGAGAAAACCTGTAACAGGAATGCAGTACAAAATGTACAAAATAAAATGCATTGCTCGGTACAACGTTCCACTATTTCCTGGTAACTCTCCTTTTTTTATGCGTAATTAAATAAAGTTTAAAACTGTCACACCACCTTTTCTATTGTAGTTTTCGAGCGTGGTCCGAGTGACCAATAGGGCAGGCACCTGACACACGTGTCTGAAACGAGTTTGAATTCCTATTTACGAAGGAGTAGCGAATGTAGGACATTTCATCACTACCTAGATTTTTCCCCCGCAGAATATGTAACTACATATAGCAGACATGTTAACTTTTTTTCAAATAATCAGTTAATATTTATAAATTAAAATAAAATTGTAAAATTGTTACTACATTTTATCAAACCCTTCTAAATAACCATCATCATCATCATCATCATCATCAGTCGATCACAGTAACCGCACGGTCTTAAGGCTGCAAATACCTTCGCCCGTTCAAAAACTTGGATCGTGAGTTCGAATCCCACTCAAGGCATGGAAGTCTGCATTCAGTCTCTGTTTATGTTGTCGTGTGTAGGTAGCGGCCTTGCGACGGGCTGATCCCACATCCAAGGAGCCATACCCACTGTCTTAGGATTGAGAAACTGAAGTGAAACAAAGTGTTTCAAGGATGCCCTATGCTCCAAAGTGGGAGCAACAGGAAAGTGATATATATATCCATTAGAGTGAGTCATGTGAGTATTATGCGCTTGAATGAGCAGGGTCAGTCAGAAAATGCGGAAATCAATGACGCCTGTCGCCTCAGCTTCCATCAGGGGTTGTCATTTAATCCTGATGATGTCAGTCAGAAACTGACTTTCTGGCCACCGTTGGCTCGGACGAAAGACTCAGGAAGAAACTGTCCAACATTCTCCGTTAGTAAGCTGCTGGGGCTAATTTCACCACGGTTCTTGCAACTTGTCATGCGGGTTGCCTGTCACTGTGGCCGCGCGGTCTAAGGCATGAACTATCTTCGCTCACTCGGAAGCGGGGATCGTGGGTTCGAATCCCACACAAGGCATAGATGTTTGGTATGTATATGTGTTTATTCTGTGTTTAGGTATGGGCCTTGCGACGAGCTGATCACACTTCAAGGAGTCCTACCGACTGTAAAATGATCAAAATGAAAAAAAAAATCTCGACACCGTAAAGGTACGAGAGGGACGGCTTAAGTAAAGAAGTCAAAGTGTGTGAAGTTATAAAGGCACGCTGTTTTCCGTATCTCTCAACTGCAGTGGTTACAATCGGGAAATGTCTTTTGGTCAGTCAAGGTCACCCCCATTTACTCTTCTGTAGTTTCAGTTTATTTTGCTGTCACGTATTAGGGTTAGCGTGACTAATAATTATGGGTTGTGGATTTGATGACTGTATTTGTTGGACGTCTCTATTACAATTACAGTTGATTGTAACTGCTCACACATTGAACTTCTTCTGAACGTCTGTCTGACGGATCTCTATGAAGAATCTCTCACAGTTGCCTGAATCTCAGACTGGCTTCTAGTTTTCTACTACTCAGTACGACCTACGGCTTCTAGGTTACTACTAATTCAATTTGCTCTGTAGGATCGGCTATTTAGCATTTCGGTATCCATTGCTGATTACGCATATCTTATGAGATGTTTGTTTAACACCTACCTATAAGTTGTTTTTTCGTCCGTCGCTGCGAAACGTAGCACTGTCCCATTGTTGACTCCGTAACATAGGAAATGTGTTTACCTGTCCGTTACCCAGGAACGGATGTCCTTCCATTGCTGGTCACGCGTTGGTTGGAACGTGTTTACCGAGCCGTTACCTAGCACTGCATCACAACTCTATTAAAATTGATATTTTGAGATATATCGCCGTTTAATCCGTTGAAAGTAAGTCAACATTTCAGAGGAACATGTCGCCTCCATCTTCAGAAATGGTGCTCTTAGGTATCATATTAAACACAAAAAGTTCAGCCAAAATACTTGGTCGCCAGCCCGAATTTGGACCCCAGTACCTTCCTTGGTGTGTCAGAAGCATTGCGTCTAGAACTAAACTGTTCCCATATGCATCGGAGGATGATATTGTAACGTGTATAGCTAGGCAATGACGCAATAAACACCTCTTGCTTAAGCGCAATCAACAATAGGACGAATGTGTATAGCTCGTTGCTAGTCAACAGTCAGTGCGCCAATGGACTGGCGAGATAGCTGTCACGTGACTCGTTTTCTCTGTGGTCTTCCTAATGCAACCGTAGGACTGTGTTTTCCGTGCGTGGTCGGTGCGGAGGCTATATAACGGCAGTTACAGGTATAACAGTTGTCACTTTTGGGTGCAGTTCCGTTTAAGTGAGTTCTGTGAAGGTGACAGCCACGGGGAGTTCAGTTTTGAGTTCATCAGAGAGCAGTGTAGTTACAGAGTGATTGAACAAGAAATGGTAAGAGGAGTTCGTAGTGTCTTGAAGTGCTAGTTTCAGTGTTGAGATCCGTTGACGGGATTCAACTAGTGAAGACGGAAAATCCGTGTGCGTGTGCAACGGTTGGCTGAAAAGAGCGTAAACCAGCGATATCTCTGTATTGACTGTAATTAAGAGAGGGAGAGTGTAACCAAAGTGCTACTAAATCCAATCACCCGAACTAGAACCCGTCATTTTTGTCACGCATACCACCCTACACGTGACAATATCCAAAGCTTATTTTCCAGCATCTCACACATCAATTATCCTTAGGACAGAATATCCTAGTTTTAAGATGATATGTCTTTTTCTTGGCATATAACATGAAAAATGTGTATTACATCATATAAAGAAGTAAAATATCTTCAAGTGCTGCTTTCTCAGGCCAAGTCGAAGTGCCTCTGTGATAGATATGAAGTATGTTCAAGACGTTATAAATGTTTCTTCTTTCAACGAGACACCATGAAATATTGACTTATAGCTCTATCCTTCCTCCAGCCTTGTTTCTCGTACCGCGAATTAGCAGTAGACTTCCACATTTATCCTGCCGGAAGAGACTATAAAATCGATGAAGCCTCGCATCTCTCGTCGCTTGCCAATCATGAAGAGCCTCTCTGCAGACAGCGTCTATTTCCTCGTGATAGATGATTTTCAGGTGAGTCACAGAGTGGTCAGGTGTACTGGCAGCTTCACGTAAAGAACACAAGTTTAACAATTTAAAGATTCCATTTATTCTAACTAATATATATATAAATTTAGTTCTTACCTCACAGGAAACATATTGCCTCTCCGCCACGAAGATCGAACGGTTAATGATGTTTAGGGAAAAAATCGCTGTTTATTTTGAGAACCATACGACACACACACACACTTTGTGGGCAGACTGCAGAGTTGTAATATGTTATAGCATGTGGTATATACAGAGTGTCCTAGGATGGCATAGGGAGGTCATAGTATCGGCCATTTCAAGCAAAAATATGTACAAGTACATGTGTCCTATTCCGAACGGTTTCCGAGATAGAGCTATTTCACTGTACAGTTCCAAAACTCTTGATAAGAAAGAGATATTACGTGCTGTTTCTAATACCGGTATTTATTGTTCAAGTGACAAGGTTGGTACAGTTTACCTGGTATAATACATTTTCGAAAATTCCACCGTCAACATCAATGCACTTTGCAACTCGTGTGAGATGGCGTGTTGCTCGTTTGCACACTGTACAGTGAAATAGCTGTATCTCTGAAACCGTTCGGAATAGGACACTTGTACATACACACTTTCTGCTTAGAATGACCGATACTGTGACCTCCCAGAATATTGACCTTTCCTGCTGGGAGTTGAGTGGTATGAGTTCACAATTCCATACTTGTAACGTGTCTCTAAGTTTAAACAAACATGATATATTTATAATAAATTTCTTGAAAAAATTGTGTTGTATTTTCTCACCCAATATCGCATCCTCAGACCCGGATATTTCGTTATTTATTACTATAAAATGAACACATGCCCCCGTAGTTTTATTTTGGGTTTGGAAAAACATTGACACTTGAAGAGTTGCTTATTTCTGTAGCGTTTTGTTACCAAATTTTAGAGCGTTTATATTTAGTGACACGTGAGAGAAATAACTTTTGAAGAAGAAATATGGATCAGAGACTAAGCAAGGGTTATGCAGAACAAGAACCAAGCAAGAACGGCAGGAATTATAAAAAACTCCTTCACTGGTAGCGGTGATTCATGGGGCAAGTTTGGATTGGTTGGGGCATCTGATCGGAATGCATAAAACAAACATGGGTATTTTTTTTATTGCTATTGGGGTGGGACTAAGTCCCTTGTACTACGGCCACTTCTGGCCTATTGTACCAGCCCCAGATGATAAGTGAGGGTGATTGTGGAACAATTGGTGGAATGAAGATTGGCAGGGGAAACCGAAGCACTCGGAGAAAACCTGCCCCAACGCCAATTTGTCCACCACAAATTTCATTTGACCAGACATTTGAGGGCATGTTGCAACAGAGCCAAGGTATCTTGGCCATGNGAAAGCGGAAGGAAAAAGAGAAAGTGCAAAATAAAATGGTTGGAAGAGGTAGAGAATTATTTACGAGAGCTTAGATAGCAGTGACAGTGGCAAAATGAAAGGGAGGGCATGTTGCAACAGAGCCAAGGTATCTTGGCCATATAGCTTCATGGCATAGCGCTTACTTAGTTAAGCACAGGTCAAATTTACCTTTACTTAAAAGCATTATTAACTTTCATGAAGACCGCGCCAAAGCTCAAGCGGCTAGTCTCAGGTTTTCCACCACGGCGGCTCGGGTTCGATCCCGGGTCTGGTCAAATTGGATTTGTGGTGGAAAAGTGGCACTGGGGCAGTTTTTCTCTGAGTACTTCAATTTCCCCTGCCAATCTTCATTCACCAAATTCTCCATCATAATCACCCGGGGCAGGTACAATAGGCCAATCAGTGGCCGCCGTGCCGAGTGGACCCAGATGGACTCCACCGCCACTAAGCGAATAAAAAAATAACTTCCATGAAAACTGTCACCTTAGACGAAAATTTATTTTGGGGGAGCGTGCACTAATATTAGACCATATTTACAAATTTGTTTACGAGGTAGGAACTACAGACCAATTTAAAGAGTGTAAGATCTGAGATTCTCACAGCGATGGTTATAAAGACATGTGTGCTTGGATAGGGCGCCGTGTAGTCGTTGAAAATCAACAAAAACACAGAAAAACGCACACGCACAAACTAAACATCCATGCCCTGAGTGGGATTCGAACCCACGATCCCGGTTTCCAAGCGAGCGAAGACAGTGCATGCCAAGTTCTGCGATTTACTTGTGTATAATGCAACTGCATTACTATTTTCAGTTATTAACATGTTTTTGATTAGATCGATAAGTCTTACTAAAACCGTCGAACAGGTAAGCACTAAGCGCAAGATGTTGACTGCGATCTGCAGATTATGAATAGTAATGAATTATTTTGTTGCAGAACTATTCACGCTAACGGATAAAATAAACCAGTAATACTACACTCAGTATCAATCTTGTGAGATTGTAATCTTATAATTGCGAGATCGTTACATTGGTTGTTTCAGCTTTCAAATTGAATAATGGAGTTGAGACATTTGAATAATCAACAATATCTTTAGTCATACAAGTTTTTCGAAATGCCTACCGATTTCACAAAATAACAAGAACTTCTAGAAGTATCTAATCACATATTTTCCTTTGATACGACAAGGATCGCATACAAAAGAACGCCTTCAGAAATTCTTTGTTGCCGCAGGAACGTCTTCGCATAGTTGTTATCTAGCAACAATATGAGGATACACAGAAACACGCGTCGAAATATCTGCCATTGTTATGTGTACTTCTTGCCGGAGTAACGTTTATACCGATCCGTTGCTTAGCAACGAATGGAGAGATACATTTTACCGAGCCTTTGCCTAGGTACAGTAAGAGAGATACACGTACAAACAGACAGACTGATGGAATGAATTTATGAAATACCCCTTTGAGATGGACTCAGGTGCCATGATATATATACTAAGTTTCATAAAGATTGATTCACTTATTAGTGAGGGATACATAGACACAGTCAGCATGGAGATCGCATAAGCCTAATTTAGGAAAGTTGGCCGAAATACATAAATAACTACGTACAGATGAATTTCTGTTTAGAAACTTGTAGTCCATCAGCACCGTCGGTGTATTCCTTGCATTCCGTTCGTGGGACACGAGAATTCATCACCTTCCCCGAACAGTCCGCCACCGGCTCTTGCCTAGAGGGAGTTGAATCCCGTCCACACCTTGACTCTAGTCAGGACTACCAGGGTTCATTATCCTCTTCGTCCCCTGAGAGAAACTTTCGAGCCCAACCTGGATATGCTCAAGTCTACCTTCATTGGGCAAAATTTCGGATCGTGAAGCTGGTCACTCACCCCCATATAATCGCATGTTAAGGATGAACGGAGTTTTACCGGCACATCAGGGCTGATGCAAGATTAAACGGCGTCCCAGGGGAGTGGAAAGGCTGCCCCCCTCTCTACTAAAAACATATCAGCATTCTCAGAAGTCCGTCAGAATTAGTAACAAAGTTTCCAACGGTTGAGATGAAAGTCGTCATTATTGTCGCTGTTGTCAAAAGGGCCACTTACTTTGCTTCACAATATGTTGAAATTACTGCCAAGTTAATGGTTACAATATCAACAAGATATCGCTAGAAATTTCCACTGGGAAAAAATTGCACGAAAATTTCAGTGCAGAGTAGAGCCTTCTGGCTGTATCAGGTGTATCACTTTGTGATTAGGTGCTGAGCTTTTTGTTTAATATGGATTCATGTTTGCTTTCAAATTCTACTATATGATATGTGATATTTGCTTAGTAACAAAACCTCCGATTGCTTACTCTTCAGATTAAGGTGTATTGGTATTAATTACAGTTAGTTAAAATTAAGGGCCGCGCCATAGCTCAAGCGGGTAGTCACTGGCTTCCCACCGCGGCGGCCCGGGTTCGATCCCGGGTCTGGTCAAGTGGGATTTGTGGTGGACAAAGTGGCGCTGGGGCAGGTTTTCTCCGAGTACTTTGGTTTCTCCTGCCAATCTTCATTCCAGCAATTGCTCCACAATCACCCTCAACTATCATCTGGGGCCGGTGCAATAGGCCAGAAGTGGCCGCAGTACAATGGACTTAGTTCCCACCCCACTAGCAATAAAAAATATCGAAAATTAATGTAAAATAATTAAATTAAATTAAATTTAAAAGTTAAAATTAATATTAAATAATTGTGTATATGTCTATATGGCTGTTCTGCTGGTGCATTGGTTATCTTGGTCTTGGTTCTTATGCCTTATTCCTTGTTTATGCCGTATCAGGGTGTAAATTGGATGTTGTGAGAGTATATGTCCTGACAATGTTTTGCTGTGATGCGTGGCGCACTTTCCCTGTTGTCTTATAGTTGGTCGTTTAGACCCTGTCAGGGCTGTCATGCGTCTGTTAAGTCTATTTCTGAGTTCTATCTTTGTGATATAACAGATATTTCGGAGGAACGTGTCGCCTCCATCTTCAGGGTTGAAGAATAAGGAAAGCAAGAAATCAGTGTGAAGCTCTGCTTCTTTCAATACAGTTTCTTGTTTAGCTTTTTCTTCGAAACTGAAAATGGAGGTGATATGTTCCTCCGAAACGTCGGCATTGAATGGACTCTGCGGCGTTATATTCTAGAATATAGAACTTCTCGTAATCCCCTCTGTGAGAACCTCATTTCCTACAGATGTAATTGTTTTATGTATATAGACGAAACGTCTGTTTCCTTAGGATTATGATGTGACGAAGCAGAGAGTTTGCTTGGATAACTAAAGCCATACAAATTTACCTCACTTTACTCTATGTTTCGGAGCCGGGATAGCGCGGTCGGTATAGCGACTGGCTACGGGCTGGACGACCGAGGGGTCGAGTTCGAGTCCCTGTGGGGGCAAGAATTTTCTCTCCTTCAAGTCGTCCAGATTGGCTCTGGGGTCCACCCAACTTCCTACCCAATGGGTACGGGGGGTAAAGCGGCGTGAAGCTGACCACTCACCTCCAACTAGTGCCTAGGTCAAGAAAATGCGGATCTATACATCCACTCCCCCATACGCCTTCATGGTGTAGTGCTTACTTAGTTAAGCACAGAGACAAATTTACCTCACTTTACTCTATGTTTACTGATCATACTTGGAAAAGTTTTATATAGTGCACAAGAGCGCAGTTAAAGACGACACTGAGGGTGCATGCCGGCATTCTGTGAAATAGTTTAATTGCTTTTGGATATGACTGTAGCAGATCTGTAATGAAGCAGCTTTCGGTATACTGGTTGTGGAGGTTTGGGGCCCGCAGCTTCTCTGTCCGCATGGCTTTCGCAGGCAAGTTTATGAACAAAGTGTGGAATTGGAGATGAGTCACAAAGTTCTCTCTCTCTGTGGTTGCTCACGCTCTCGGATGAGATCAGCCTCTGTGCGGGCAAGTTAGAAATATTGTTGGAAGTACAAGCATTCTGCAGAACGTCCAAAGCTTTAGTTATTGGGCTAACTAAGTCAACGGAGCGGAGTTCTTGAAAATGTACAAGTCCCTCAACTCGTGAAGTAAATCCCTTCGTCTTACGAAACACGAAGTTACGTTATCTTTATTTTTCTGTGTGGCATATTTTATAAGACTGTCATTAGTTACGAATATACTACACAACGCCGATTGGTGATGTGCCAGATAAATGATGAATTGCAAATGATTTGGAAGGAATGCTGCTAGCTTAGTTAAGATAATGATGTTGGGAAATGCGAAGAGAAATTGAGAAAAATGAAGGAAACTCCAGTCAGGATAGTCGATAGGATTTTAGATTCTCACAGAGGTGGTTATGAAGAGTCCTGTGTTCTGGAATATAAGATAATGTACTTCGTTGAAAGCCAGCCGATGTGTCGGAGGAACTTCGATTGAATTCGACGGACTGCGCACTGTTAATTCCCAGAAGATGCGAGGGAGAGTCAGTAAATAGGTCAGAAATGGATGTAGAACATAAAATGTATGATGTTTGAACCCTGGGAAAAACATTTATTTCCCTACATACCCTCCATCAACATTGACACATTTGTCCCATCGCTTACCAGTGCGTCGAAACCCGCATCAAAGGAGTATTTTGTATGGTGTCTCAGCCACTTCCGCACCTCCGTTTCCACCTCTTCGTCATCACCGAAACGTTTGCCACCCAGTTGTGAACCACTTTACGAGATGAACAGTTCCACTGTAAACAGGAAACATTTCTTTGTGAATATCCTTTGAATTGAGTCATTTTTTTCCCCACAAAAACGCACAACCGTACACTGTTCTTCGGTAGTATTCACCTCAAGCACGGTCGCCTTATTGACTACTGCAGCGAGCCTATGAACATGCGCATGCGCGTCTGTCATCTAGACTGTCAAGATGCTGAACTGTGCTGCTACCTAGTGACACACATAGATAACATATTACTCCCATTACAGCTGTTTTACTTCAATTTGTGACATATTTACTAACTGTCTCTCATAGAATTATTGAGAAAATCTGGTGTTCTAGTCGAGATTTGCAACAAGAATAATCTATGTCTCTTCCAGAATTCGAGCCCAGAATTTACTGTCTTCCCTTCGTCTAGCCAGTGAACCCTCTCGGATGCATTATTCAAAATATTTTCCAGGCGCCATGGCAAGTTATTATGGCTTATGCCCTATTTTATCAGTTCGTGTTTCTGCACCAGGGCACAGAGGGGCAACATAGGCATTCTCCGGTGTTAGTCACACCTTTGTTTCTCTTGTATCACGCACACAGAATGCTCCATGGGGAGATTTAATTATGAATGATCCGACATTATGAGCATCATATGGCATTTGGCACGAACCGAAGCCTGGCGAGTGTTCTCTCATCAGTTTAATTGCACTGTTTTAGATACTGACTTTCGAAACACAGACAAATTCGTGGATGGATTCCAGTCGCGAACATTACTGGAGAATGTAAGATTTGAGGTTTTCACGGCGGTGACTATGAAAAGAGCAGTCTTCTGGGATGTGGCACCGTGTAGATATGGTGTTCGCCGACGTTTCAGAGGATCGTATCGCCTCCATCTTCAGGGTAAAAGGAAAAAATAAGAAATCCGCAAGCGAAGAGACCGTGAGAACTGGTACAAGCAGAGTGCTTGTCAACACCACATCTACACCTTGCCACATGCCAGAAGACTGCTTTCTTCATCACTGAAGAATGTTCTTTCATTTTCCTCTAGGCTTAAGACATCTGTCCGCGAAAGAAAAATTCCAACTGTACAGTGAAGTTAGTTAAATTAAGTGAGAACGTTATGATTATAGCATACAACAGGGAAGTATGTGATTTATATGGAACGGAAGAGTCAATGTAATGAATGACGCCAGGGTTCGAATTTCCGATGGGGCAAATCTTTTCTCTTCGCTGACGCTTCCAGACTGGTTCTGAATTATTTTCCTGTCTGTTTACCAAGAGCTCGGTCACCAGGAGTAAGGCCGCCAGTGGCTAAAGATCACTCCCATCTTGGGCCAAGCGAGTGAAGACGAGACATGCCTGAGACCGCTCGGCTACCGTGACCAGCTCAGGTGAATATAGACGGAGATAAAAGTAATAATCCTTTATAACATCTTGGAAGAACAATAGTGAACATTTGAAATACACTAAAATAACTGTATTGTCAAAGGTGTTTTACATGTATAACGTTTAGAAATTGAAAATAAAAAAATAATACATTTTCACATTCCTAATTATTGAGAGTCTGTCTTGAGTATATCAGGCACAAGCCATGAAGACTTATGCAGTAAAGTAAGGGACCGGCTGCTACTACAGCGTTTTATTCAGTCTTAACTAAGCACTACGCCTTGAAGGCGTATGGAGGAGTGGATGTATAGATCCATATTTTCTTGACCTCGGCACCAGCTGGAAGTGAGCGGACAGATTCACGACCCGGCCGCTTTACTTCCGGGGAAAGAGCCACCGATACCCATTGGATAGGAGGTTAGGTGGACCCTATAGCCGGTTTCGACGACGTGGAGAAGAGAAAATTCGTGACCCTACCGGGATTCGAACTCCGACCCCTCTGTCATGCAGCCCGTAACCAGTTTCTATACCGATTACGCTATTCCGTCTCAGTCTCATGGCAATAAAATATAAGTATAATTTAAAAAGCAATGTATATTTCTCTGTCTTAGCGTCTGTAATGAGAAATGAATAAAAGTGATTGAATATATAAAAACATACACAGGGCATTGGTAGTACGAAAATTGAACTTATGGAGGATGTATGAAGGGAGAACATTTCAGGATAGAATGCAGAATGAGGGAAATTAGAGAAGAGATTTAAACATAAAGAGAAATATATGATCGGTTAGATGAGAAATGAGGGATATGGCATAGACAGGTTCCACCGAGTGGAAGACCACCGACGGCAGCTCCAGGCGTCGGAATGGAGTCCAGCTGGGCGCCGGAGAAGGGACAGACGGCGGCAAAGAGTCTGGATTCAAGTTATGTGAGAAGTAACACGGGAGGGGGAGGATGCAGAAGGTCGTGATAGTTGGAAACTTGGTGCCAGGAACTTTTAAAGGGAAGACCGTCTTGAAGAAACGAAGTTAGCGTCTCGTAGAAAGCAAGTTGCGTCTGCAAGAAATTCCAACCAATTATTGCAGGGTTGTTTATTCTGGGGATCATAAAAAGCCAAGAGATGTATTATGTGGTAAGAAGCACAAAGTTTATTGGCGCTAAAGCAAATGATATACATAGTTACCGCTTCGATGTAAACGTTAACATTAAAATATATTTTAACAATGGAAGATGTCTTTCAGGTTCTTGTTGTTTGAATACAGTGTCGTTAATCGATAGTAGAATATATTTTAACTTTAGATTTGATGCCTGAAGATGGAGCGTATATATTACTCCTAACAGTTATTTGACTTTAACTGGACTACACGGCGTTATATCTCAGCCGCACTATGGTCCTGGGGTCGACTCAGGCTCGTAACAGAAATTAGCACCAGAAATCTTCCTGGCCGTCAAGGGCGGGCGGCGCTTAAGGCTGACAGCCTGACTGCCATCTGTGATCCGATTGTGTAGAAAATGTGGGAACCTCGACGTCTCACAACCGTATGAATCTCTACGGGCTGTTACAGGGATATTTTATTATTAGAGGAGGTTGGTTTCCCCGTGCACTTAGACCAGTTATTGGTCCATTGTGCGTCCCCCTTTAATTTCTACTATCGACATACCCTACCGGTACTGGTGCGTGCTATCAGCCCCGTTCAGCCAACGAGGTCGGCCGTCGGTACCTGATATTTCCCCCATCTACCAGAGGCATTGGAAACTACTTGGGCGGGAAATTGTTGCATAATTTTGCTCAGAGGTCTCCTAGAGACATGAGGTGTTACAGGGATAGCTTTACCTCTCTTTTAAGCGGCACGTGTAGTATCAGAAGAAAGTGGCTGATACATCCCAGCGGAACTTTTTGTTATGGGAGTCAGCTAAGAGGTCAGTGGTGGCTGGTAACGTGTTCCTGCCTCGAAGCTTCGAAGTCAGTGGCAGGCGAGCGCATGAGGCAGGCGGCACTGCACTGATCATGCAGCCTCAAGCGACGACTAACCGTGATGGAGGTGGGGGGGGGGTGTTCCTGCTTTAATTAAACAGTTCGAATTCACAGCGAGAGATTTTTATGTTGAAAACAGCGTGTTGCCTACAGGCAGGGAAGATCTCGAGTTACATGTGAACTCGGAAAATCTTTCTCCTTAACGTCAGGTGGACCATCTAAACAAGTGAACATTGTTTGGAAGTCCTTGGACTGAAATTCGAACTGGACTGTTTTTAATTCTCTTCTGTTCCGCCGAACAGAGTCCAGGTTGGTTGCTTTGTACTCGTATCTGCTTGGGGTGGGGAAGGCGGTGCGGATTAAATTGCTGTCTTTTCCATGTCTAGACTACAGGCCCTGGGATGATAGGATTATTAATGGAACAATGAATTAGAACGGATCTGGAAGGAGGCGACCATGGCCTAACCGGGGTATAATTCCACAATTCGCCTAGATGTGTTCAGGAAAGCCAGGATACCACAGTCAGGTTGCAGATGTCCCAACAAAGATTCGAAGCTATTTCTTCCTAAACAAGTCAAGAACATTACCAGCAGACAGACCTGCCGTATCTGATAACTCACACGCCTCAGGGTGCAGCCTAACTTAGATGTACTAGCTAATTAGGGTGAAGGACCGTAACACATATTTTATGAACATCACGGGCCAAAAACAGGCTGTCCCAAGAGGAAGAATCATATTATTAGATCCTGTGGGAATGTGTTTACAGAGTCGTTGCCTAGCAGTGAACATATATTCTGACTTCGCTATTCTGGCTTTCGGGCGTCATGTCACTATATTGTACTTGATCAACTTGTAGCATTAGTTTATAACTTAATATACAGGATGTCCCAGGTGGAGAGGTCAGTATTCTGGGATGTCATAGTATATGATAAAGTAAAGGAAACATTGGATTTCAGATGTACAGGCTCCGCTTTTGGAGGTGAAACTTTCAGGGTTAAGACCAAATGCCATATATGAATCAACAACGCACTATAACCCTCCCCGAGGCATCGCTGTCCTGTTCACGTTCTCACATTTTTTTCCATTGAAATTCATTTAAATAATATCCTCTTATCTACATGCAGGTCTTGCACGTGAGATATTCCCTTCAGGATTTCCGGCCAAAATCTTGTATATATTTCTCATATCTTCTGCAGGTTCCAAATGCCCAGTCCCCCTCGATTTTTCGCCATGGCAATATTTTGTGAATAGTTAATATGCTACCTTCTCCATATTCATGATCCTAACACTATTTATATCAAAAAATTCTCGCTGACGCCCTGTCCTCAAACGTCATCACCCCAAATTCCTCCTAGAATATGAGAAACCTAAAATCGCATCCATAGAAAATAACAGGTAAAATTCGCTTAATTTAATCTATTATTTGTTTAGGGAGTGTGGTACTTTACGGCGCTGTGAGTGGTTAAAAAGTATCACGGGGAATTAGGATGGGGTGGTATCGAGTGGATTTATCTGGCTCGGGATAGTGGTCAGTGGCGAGCTCTTGTGAACACTGTAATGAACTTAGGGTTTCATAAAATGCTGGAATATTCTTGAGTAGATGAGCAAAGACTGATGTCCATCAAGTAATTTTTTTAATTTCCTTTAGTGGGGTGAGACTGGGTGCACTTGGTACGTCGGCCAGTAACTGGCCTTTTATACAAGCCTCGGACGATAGATGCGCGTGGAGCAGTCGTGGAATGAGAATTGGCAGAGGAAACCGAAGTACTCGGAGAAAACCTACACCAGGTCCACATTGTCCACCACAAATCCCACATGATATGACCTGGGGTCGAAGCCGGGCCGCAACGGTGGGAAGCAGGCAGCTAACCGCCTGTTCTATGGCTCGGTATCGGTGAGTATATCTGGGCCCCCGACCGATTTTCGATCGATGCGTCCCCTGAATACGAAACTAAAGCTATACTTCTACACCAGTGCTTTCGATCAACGCTTTGAATAACAGACGGGAAGGCAATACATCCAAACTGAATGGTAGCACGCGTTCAGCGAATTGAAAATGTTCTTCAGATCTCCGAGAATGCACTACTGATTTGCCTGGACATACATGACGGATTGAAATGGTCCCGCGGCTTCGCTAATACAGAATCATTATCAAGCGCGTTTTGGTGCACAGTCAATGCTTTGTACGCAATTAATTAACTCTATCGTGCCTTGATTGTATTTGGTTTACGTACAGGTATGCATGGTACTTCTGGGCGATTTGATTTGTATCACTAAAACGAAATCGTCCAAAGAGAATTATTTTGTGTCTACGAGTGATCTAACAAACACAGTTAATATATTGTGGCCGAGCCCCAGCAACTTTCATATAACTGTTGTACAGCATGACACTAATTTAGGTACATGGTCAGGAACATAGTGTGACATGACGCCTGAAAGCCGGAATAGCGGAGTCAGAGAAGACATTCATTGGTAGGCAACGACTCGGTATACAGGTTTCTGCGGAAGTGAACATGCATGAAACAATAGAAGAACTGACGTTCATATGCAACGGCGAGGTAAACGCACCTCAATAACGATAGATGAACTGTTAGGAAATTAGTGTTTTCTGTTGGGTTCTGTTATTTCGAGGTCTTTGCCAAGCAGCGGGTCTAAACACCAAAGTAAGAAAGCTTGTATGACAAATGATGGGACTTCCAGCTGAATTATCGACAGGTATTAGACGAATTTCATTATAATTATTTGAATATGAAAAGGAAAACATACAATGACGTAAGAAGTAGTAATTGTTTCATGAGTCTGGAATTTGTGTCATATTTTTGTTCCCCTTGGCATGGGCCTAGGCCTACCTCCATGAACTTCTCCGTTCACTTCGATTTTTCTAGATCTTACATATACTGTAGGACTCCTTGGGCGGGTGATCAGCTCATTGCAAGGCCTCTACCTGTACACAAACACAGAAAAACGCACACACACACAAACTAAACATCCATGCCCTGAGTGAGATTCGAACCCACGATCCCGGTTTCTAAGCGAGCGAAGACAGTACATGCCTTAGACCGCTCGGCTACCGTGACAGGCGTTTCATATATTACCGCTTTATATTTTATGTAGTGTGTTCAAGTAGGATGCTGATGCTTGTAACATATCAGCTTCCATTGTATATTCCGGATATGCGAAATCAAGAGGACGTTAAAATTTGCAAGTACCTCGTTCTACAAACATTGTAACAAGCCACTGGACACACGCTCTCCAGTATAACTAGGTTGCTGTTCGCTACAGTAACTCTTTTTCCTCGGGCTAATATGAAAAGCCACAGGTACTTATGTATATAGTGCGTCATATTACGTATTCAAGTAATTTGCACCCGGAAACTCATGCTTTAATTATTCCAATCTGAATCCGACAAACTTTCTACTCCCTGTTACAACTTAACCCCCCCCCAAATTTTATTTGTTCTCTGTAACATTTGAGGTTTTCACGGCGGTGACTATGCAGATTGCCGTCTTCTTGGATGTGACGCTATGTAGATATTGTGTGAACCGACGTTTCGGAGGAACGTATCGCTTCCATTTCAGGATAGAAAAATCTGCGAGAGAGGAACCAGCGTGAGCAGGTGACCTCTTCATTACTCGCGATTACGAAATTTAGTTGTTGGTATGTATGGATAGAAGCCGGCCACGGTAGCCGAGCGGTCTAAGGCATGTACTGTCTTCGGAAGCCGGGATCGTGGGTTCGAATCTCACTCAAGGCATGAATATTCAGTGTGTGTGTGTGTGTGTGTGTGCGCGCTTTTTTCTGTGTTTGTGTACAGGTAGAGGCCTTGCGACGAGCTGATCACCCGCCCAAGGAGTCCTACTGAATGTGTAAGATCTAGAAACAGCGAAATAAACGGAGAAGTTCATGGAGGCAGGCCAAGGCCCAAATTGAGGCTGTAGCGCCAAAGAAAAAAAGTGTATGGCTATAAGTGCGCGTGGCTAGCAGCGAATGGTTAAGCAGATTCCACTTATCTTCCGTTTTCGAGGATGTACCCGCCATGGCTCAGTCACCGCTGAGTCTGAAACTTCCAAGCCATTCACATGGTTGTAACGATAATGCTTGTATCGTATGAACATATCCCCAGATAAAGCTGCATAGCTGCTGTTTTCATGAACGCACGGTACCCGCACTAGAGGACCAAAACCAGAATTTCATCTCGAAACCGGTTTTATCGGTCAGTCGAATTCTATTTTTGTTCAGCGCTTCGTAACCCACCAGAAGCCGCAATAGCTCAGTCGGTATAGCGACTGGTTTCCCACCCCGGCGGCCCGGGTTCGATCCCGGGTCTGTTCAAGTGGGATTTGTGGTGGACCAAGTGGCGCTGGGGCAGGTTTTCTCCGAGTACTTCGGTTTCCCCTGCCAATCTTCATTCCACCAATTGCTCCACAATCACCCTCACGTATCATCGGGCTGTTACAGTAGGCCAGAAATGGCCGCAGTACAAGGGACTTAGTCCCACCCCACTGAAAATAATAAAAACCTACCAGAAGCCGGAATAGCTCAGTCGGTATAGCGACTGGCTACGGGCTGGACAACCGCGGGGTCGGAGTTCAAGTTCCCGGTATGGTCAAGAATTTTGTCTTCTCCGCGTCGTCCATACCGGCTCTGGGGCCCACCCAGCCTCTTATCCAATACTTAGAGAGAGCCCTTTCCCCGGGGTTAAAGTGGCAAAGACGTGAAGCTGACCACTCCTCCAGTTAGCGCCCAGGTTAAGAAAACGTGGATCTATACATTCACTCCCTCATACGCCTTCATGTCGTAGTGCTTAATTAGTTAAGCGCAGGGACAACTTTTTTTTTCATTGGCACGACAGCCCCAGTTGGCCTAGGCCCACCTCCATGAACTTCTCCGTTCACTTCGGTTTTTCTAGATCTTACACATTCGGTAGGACTCCTTGGGCGGGTGATCAGCTCGTCGCAAGGCCTCTACCTGTACACAAACACAGAAAATCGCACATACATCAACTAAACATCCATGCCCTGAGTGGAATTCGACCCCACGATCCCGGTTTCTAAGCGAGCGCAGACAGTACATGCCTTAGACCGCTCGGCTACCGTGACTGGCAGAGGCAACTTTACTTCTGCATTTTTACTTAGTACACTAACGTCAATCCACGTTGTTTCCAAGGTGATGTAGTAAAGCCAATCAAAATTTAGAAAGCATGCATGATATTTTTGCACCATTTTTCTTTATTTTACTGTATCGTACTATTTAAAGACTTTTCCATAATCAGAATTATTAAAATCACTACATTTTGGAGGTTAATTATTTTTACGTCTTCATGTACACAAGAAACTCAACGCTCGCGGACGTGAAGGTGAAGCCACTCTTAGGCCACGGGCACTCTCGTTGTTTCGGAATCTACATTAGGCATTGGAATCTGTATTCATTTCTATCCAACCATTTTGACTGGCTCTAATGTTGTGGCCACGAGTTGGCGCATGCGCTGTCTACCCTGCTCTTCATTCTTTTTGTAGAGATATATAAACCTTGACGCCCCGGAGCACGGTGGGGTTCAGAGGGTAGGTTCAGTTACGCATCTCCATCAAAATGAAAACAACAGATGAAACAAACGCACCTACTCTATTGAAATAGCCGTACTGTAAAGCAACATTCAACTTCAGAATTACGGGGTTTTCGGACTTTGTCTGCCGTCCGGTATTCTATAAATCTAGAAAACACAACGTTTCGTAAACTGGGTCTGTTTCCATCCTCACGTATTGGGGGGAGACACCTATTCTGTTGGATTTTTTAGAAACAGCTATGTAAAGGGTGGGCCATAAAAACCGGCCCCCGCACTACGACCTTCAATGATCTGTTGTGCTTTAGAAACAGATAACTTCAGTCACTCTTTCTAAGGGACCCAACATAGTAGGTGTCTCCCCCCCCCACACACACACCTGAAGACGGAAACACATTCCGTTTCCGAAACGTTGTGTTTTCTAGCTTCTAGAATACCGGTATAGATGAAGTCTGAGAACCCAGTAATTCTGAGTATTATACACCATTAGAATCAACATTCAATTATGTATCGCGTGGTTTTACAACGTGCTCCGTCTTACCCCGTTCGGTGAGGTTACTGTATCGGTGACTTTTGCAGCTGGACAATACCGGAGCCACATAAATCCACTCTTCTCCGTCTCATGGGGTTTCTCCATCTATGTGGAGGCCAGGATAGCTCAGTCTGTACGGCGGCTACGCGACGGCCTGAATGGCTGAGGAATCTAGGTTCATTTCCCGCCGAGAGTAAGACATTTTCAGAATAATATCCGGACTGTTTATGGGGCCCACTTAATGCCCGATAAATTATTAATACGGCGGGAGCGTATATCTCACCCTCATATCCGTCTGGGGCCGAGGCTGTATGATTTGTGCTGTCTCCACTCCCCAAAACTTCACGTCGTGATGCTTAATTAATTAGCCACACTGATAACTCGGCCATTTATTTCTAGATGTCTACATTGGCGTCCTAGTTTTAATCCAGTGTTTTATTCATATGATTTGAATTATTCTGAAAGTAAAATATAGAGAATTGTTATGCAGGGGGACGTTGAAGGATAAGATCGGTTCTTAAAACTATATCAAGCTTCAGTTTGTTTTTAATATTATATTTCAGTTTCCCGTTGCTTTGAAGTATCACTCGTGCTTTCTCTTCCTTTCTATAATTCAACCCACTTTTATTTTAGATGTAAGTTTGTTGTCATCTAAAATAAAAGTTAGCTGAATTGTAGACAGAAGAGAAAGCACTAGCGATCAGTTTTTTCTCTTGTAAGATGACGAAATGTCTACGGCATGGACGGAAATAATTGACGAGTGTAACGAAACACGTAAAGTTAAATTTGACCCTGTGCTTATTTCATTAAACACCGCACCATTAAAAAACAAGGGGGAGTGGAGACATGACTCCACCAATCTTAACCTAGACACTAGACGGTGCGAGTAAGCTTCACTCCTCTGCCGCTGTGTCCTAGGGAAAGAACTCCCGTATCAATTAGGTAGGACGCTGGGTGGGCACTAGGATCAGTCTGAACGCTGTGGAGTGTAGAAAAATCTCTTGCACTTGCCGGGAATCAAACCCCGGCATTACCTCTAGTATGTGTCGTAAGAAGGTTGTGACGGATCACGTGAATGCCCAGTTATGAAGTTGATATAACCTTCTAAATGTTGACGCCACCGAAGTGGTTTGAATTGAACATATTCGACCGACGACAAGCGTCTCATCACCTCTGGCCCCCTCCGCTCGACGCTGTGCGGGCGGAGCCAGCCTGTGGCAGCGCCCAGCAGTCTGTCTGTCTGTTCAGTGTACACCCAGCTGTCTTACTTAACGGGAGCCTCGCCGTTCTTCGCCGTTACTTCGCACGCGCGGAGCTTGTAATACGCGGTCAGTACTCGAAGTAAGTTGCATTCTGTCCGTTTTCCCCGTTAACTTATGCTTTTGCTGTTACAAATTGACATCTATCTTAAGCACTAAAATCATATTCATGATTATGGTTAAACTATTAATTTTAAATTATGCCTATCTACATATATATTACGTAATAAGATGGACGTATTTAAAATGAAAGTATCAGTGATTTCTGTTAGAATAAATTGACATATTTGTGTGAAATTGTATTAGGAGGCATAAAGTGTTTGAAATGAAAATTAATTAATTAACATGCTTTAACAATTTTATTTTCTGCGACTATTGGATCAACCTCATTTTCTAAATTCAATTTATAAATTTTGAGATAGGATTTAATATAAATGACATATCAATCTCCACTAATATTACAAATATTTTCACTTCTTGAAAACTATTATATGTATAAGTGCCTTTTATTTATCCTTAAATCGTATATTTTAGATTATAAACACGTTTTAATAACGTTTAAGTGTTCATTAATACGAATTTAAGTAACTTCTTCTTTCCAATAGAATTATTTCGTTACTTAGCGTGTATTTCCTTCCTGTGATATATATCCAGAAAAAAAATCGTGACGAAATATTGTGTACCGAGTAATTTGTTATGAATCACATAAAAGTCACATATAAGCATTTTGCATTGTACTGACCGAACATTTTGCGTTGTTTATTTAGGAGTTTGCGACATTTGTTGGGACATTACCGGAAGTTAATTGACAAAGTGTTGAGATTATCACAGTAGAGTGGATTCTGAAAGAATTGCAGCTTCCTACCAGATTAATTATAGGTTTAAAAGAGAGTACATACACATATATCAGGAAGGGATGCCTTATTACAAGACGTATGTTATGGAACAGGTAAAGTTATTTTGATATATTTCATAAAACGTTCAGTTACGTTTTACTTAGGTTAACTTTCCCCTAAAATGCTTAAATCTTTGTTTGTGGTTTGGTGAAATTAGGAATCTGTTTAGAAATACAAGCACGTTTTTAATATCATATTAAAATAAATTTATTTTTGAAGAATTTAAATTTGAGAAACAGTATCTAGGTTATTTTAAAGTCGAGATTTTTATAAAATGATTTTAATCTAAATTGCTGAATATCAGTTTTCCTTTCATTTTCACTAGTATTTAAAGAATTTGACCATAAGTTATAGCACAAATAGTTTTCAAGAAGACTTCTGATTAATTTACTATTCTTCTTTAATTAAATATAGACTTTCAGTGTTAAAATTATATATAAATTAGCAGTCACTCTCCACGTGCTTCAATACGGATGCATAATTCATATTCCAATAAAATTATTATAACTTCTAAAATTGGTAGAAAATGTACATTTAATGAAGAGTAAATAGTCCTGTAACACAGTACCCACTTTTTTAATTTCAGTGCATGCAAATACTAATACTTTAATCCATATAATTAAATTTAAGTAACAGCAAAGTATATTCTTAAATTTTGCCTTTCAGAAAATTAAATTTAATACTGAAGTCCAGCCGGGAATAAGAAATTGATGTACTGTATAAACACGCTAATTTCTTAAAATAACATAAGTATTTGAAAACTTTCCTTCAACTCATTGTGTCGGTTTGAAATAAAAATGAAATAGTGAATTAATGTATAAATAAGTGATTCGGTGTTTGTGTTTTTCATAAAGCTCCAATACTCTGTCGTCTCTTTAATATTTTAGGACTTGAGTAAACAATATAAATCGTAAAACGTGTTAAAACTGTCAAGAGATAACCTCAATTGCTTTCTTAAACTTTTAGAAATCTTCATTAATCTCGAAGTATTGCTGTATGAAGAAATGTCAACATATCCGTGCAGACAAAAGTTGGTGCATATTGTGAAATTATGTGACATGCTTCGTATATATACCTCAGACGAATAAGAGTTGATATACCACTGTTTTAGTAATTTAATGTGAAGTGCAGGTCTTGTTTACATATATTTTGAACATACAGGATGTTCTATGTTTAGTTTCGACAATTTAATGTGTTCCTTTAAGAAGATAAAAACGTTTCAAAGATTTAATATAAAAATAAATTGAATTTTATATCCTTACGGAGTGTGAATGATAATTTTAGTTACTTGCGAATACATTTTGATTTCTGCTGGACATGGGGCTCAGTTTACGATGAATGTGACCCATCAGTTGAAGGAACTGAAGTCTGTCTCCTAATCGAAATGAGTTGTATAGATATGCTCCCGATTGCACGATAAAATAAAAGAGATAATATAAATGTAACAAAAATTAGACTGGCAAAATATTTTACTTGCGTTTACTGGCAAAGTATAGCCGAGCTTTGATGTGAGATGCGTGTGAATTTTAGTACAAAGAGGTATAGAATATTTGTTAATATAGTTTATAACAAAGCTTACCGAAGATATCTGCAAATAGACACTCCGATGGAATGATATTTTAAAGAGTCTTCTTCTTTTTACATGTCAACTTATCTATTAATAACGATTAATATAAGTGTGAATTCTAACCGAACATTTTAATTACAATATATGCGTAAGAAAATGCAGTATCTTTAGCAGACCATGACTTTGTAATTACATTTTATTCTCATCATAAAAATTCTTCAGCCTGTGGCGGAAGGAAAGAGCGTACACATTGAAAGAAACAGATGAATGTTCAATTCGAATAAAAGTTGAAGAGACGTTGCTTCAGCTCATCGCCAGCCATACATCTGTACATGAGTACGTGGATCCAGGTGGCACTAGTGTTACTCTATAGTGGTGTAAGTGTTGTTACACTTCACCTCCCACTAAATTAATTTACTGGAACTACATCGATTGGTGTTCTGAATGAAAGGAGTCTAAGCGGGACATTAAGTGTTTATTGACTAGACATTACAAAATACACTTTCTTTATTTCCCAGCACTATTCAAATCCACCCTCAGAATAGGAAAGCTAACAACACCCTCTCCTCCGCCCTCATGTATGCAAATTCTCTTATCCTAGCCCTCTGCTCCTCCCCGTTGTGTGACACCCACTTCCAAAGTAATCAAATTTTTGTTTGATTGTCTCACTTAAATTTATTTTATACGAAGTTTGATATACACGCAGTTTACTTTCATTCTTATGAATTATTTTCGTGCTGCGTATGAATGTTCACTGGTATTAAATATGTTGTATAATTTAGATATATTTGCGACTAGGGTTTTGTCGTTATCGTACTTATTTTTAATGTAAATATCATTTGAGTCGATTGAATTCTTAAGCTCAAATATCCAACACTTAACATTTATAAATCAGTGGTCCCTAATTTATTCTACTCTCAACTACTGAAACGAAATGTAATTGTTAAAAGAAATGAAATATACGTATCAAATTATTGCATTGTATGATCTTCTTAAATGTATTCAGAATTTTTGTTGTTTAAATGTTTGAAATCAAGCTGATTGTGGTGCTTTTAAGATGAAGTAGAACTGGTAAAAGCAGTTTATTTTTTGGTATTCCACAGTTGTTACCCCAGATCTTAGCGTCATACACCCAATCTATATCAACGGTTTCTCTTTAGGGTGCTACAAAACGCGGCTGTTCATCTCAGTACGACGGATAGGTGCAACAGAAGAATATTCTAATATTGCTGTAGGTTTTCTTTCTGTTTTCGTAAAAAGTATTTTGGATATATTTACATAATTTTAATTAAACATTGAGGAATATATGTTACAAGTAGTGTTTTGGTGTTTATATTGTGGTGTAACTAGAAGACTCCAATTGTTTACTTTTTATGATAACTTCTCATTTTCTAAAAGACTATATATATTTTCAGACTGAAATTCGGAATTCAGAAGGGAGATGCAATCAGGAATCGAATCTCACAGTATTATATAACAATTTAAAACCACGAATGTCTGCAGGGATGCAATGTAATTTGTTCCTGAGAGCGTTGGATATAATTTAAGTTATTTTTTATATTCCCGGNGGTGTAACTAGAAGACTCCAATTGTTTACTTTTTATGATAACTTCTTATTTTCTAAAAAACTATAAATATTTTCAGACTGAAATTCAGAATTCAGAAGGGAGATGCAATGAGGAATCGAATCTCACAGTATTATATAACCATTTTGAAACCACGAATGTCTGCAGGGATGCAATGTAATTTGTTCCTGAGAGCGTTGGATATAATTTAAGTTATTTTTTATATTCCCGGAAATAACTGTACGTGACTACAACTCTGATTTAAGTTTAATGGTTTAAATCAAAGAGATTGATACGTGTACCACAATGGCGTTTCTTTCTTAAAAAAAATTGCAAAGACAAAAGTGTTGAAGTGCTCTAGTACAAGGTTTGTGGAGAGTGCGGGAGAAAAAAAGGGATAAAATTGGAAGTGTTGAAAAGAAACAAGCAGAAAAAGTAAAAAGTATTGCTGTCAGCACATAACAATAGGTTTGTAAGTATCTATGCCCTCTCTGCTCCTTTTCATCCAACAATATCCTGAAGTTTCCACGTGAATCTTAAAATTCAGAGAGAGAGAAATATGACAGGAAAATGGATACATGACGTAAGAAACGGAAGTTGTGTCCTCCACCCCAATAAGCTCTTCGTTTTGTATCCATATCCAACCTTTATTCCTTCGTCCGAGATGTTCTTGAAGAAGTGAATACTCCGTTTTACCGCATTAAGTCAGAACTGCATCATGTCTGTTACATGCACAGACTCTTATAAAATTTTATTTCGCGAGAACTGCATTCATCTGATGTAACATGATTTATGTTCGTTCCAAACATTCTACACGAATCTGTGATACTGGTGAAGTCTTTATAGTATCATGGCAAAAGGCAGAAAGAAAAATTCCGTTTCATTTGTCAGAGAGATCAATAGTGAGCCTTATCTTATGCTGTTGGCAAAGAAGGAAACATCCTTTGCTCTGTGGGATGTGAAATTGAGGAAAGTTTTAAGACGCCCAATCGGAATTTTATAGAACTAAAGTAAAAACTCAGTGAATGATATACAATCTGTAATATCGCCATAGAATATTATTACTTGTTGGCGGGAATTTAGTGTTTGAATGTGATAAGAAGGAAAAAGAACATCATCCTTCTCTATGGACTGAAATAATTGTCTCAAAATTGCCAGGCACTACAGATCTGATGACAATTGACATTAGAATGCATTGTGTCACTCTAGAACGCAATTGTTGGAGCCGGATGTGTGTAGTTTGTTTGTTTGTGATCATGTTGTTTAGTGTTGGAGACATGTATTCTAGAAGGCATGGATCTTCAAGGAAGAACAATTTCCATCACCATCACCACCACCACCATCATCATCATAAACACGAACACCAACATTTTAATCATCGAATACATGCGGAGAATAAAGGTGATGTGAATGTTAAATCAAGAGTCAGCAGCTCCAGTATTCAAAACTTTCTGAATTCCCATGATGTTCAAAGGAACAGCCTTGGAAATCCTGACATTTCCGAGAAATTTCATCTCGCGTTTCATAACTGGAACCATGACCTGGATACCAAGTCGAGTGATGTTTCGAACATGAACCATGAAGTCAGTAACATGGATTCAACTGAACGTATAGATTTTTCAGATAAACCGATCGAAACTCATAACATACTGTCTCAAAGACATGGTGATATTGATCCTAGTCTGACATTACAGAATCCTTTCAAAAATAATCCTTTGTATATTACGGAACATAATGTTCAAATTCCGAATCATATTCATCGTCCATATCACCGGATGTCAGCAAAACAAAAAAGTAAACGATTCTTTCCTGATGTAAATAAAGATATACCAGTGAATGCTGTTACATCAGGAGCGTCCTTGTCTGGCAGAAGAGTGACGCCTTACAATCTTGAACGCAGCGGATTCGGTGCGGATATCCTTCAGGATAATTTTGTATCAAAAGAACTTCCATCTCCTAAGACGTATGAAGATGAGGACCGTACCTTCGATGTTCGCAAGGACACGCAATCTCACAAAACACATCATAAGCTCAGTATAAATATTGATCATAAAATGCTCAGTGATGACACACGGAATCGAGTTCAGTTACTCGAAAGCGAAGAGAGGAACATTTATAACAACAGTGGATATGAAAACAGTATGAACTTAATTCAGTTCCGACATTCTCACCATCTTCGACCAATGGAAGGCAGATCTTTCAGGTCTCTTATCGAACCAATTGAGGAGAGTGAAAGTGAGACTCTAGGTGTACATTGGCCGGTGAAAAGGGAGGCGGTAGTGGAAGGTGATCTCGTTCTGGGAGGTCTCATGATGGTTCATGAGCGTGAAGATGTGTATACATGTGGCCCCATCATGCCCCAAGGGGGCATTCAGGCCCTGGAGACGATGCTGTACACTCTGGACGTTCTCAACAAGGATCAGATGATCCCTAATGTCACCATCGGCGCTCATATCCTGGACGACTGCGATAAGGACACGTATGGACTGGAGATGGCCGTCGACTTCATTAAAGGTAGGATAAGATGTACTGGAATTTTTCTCTTTAAATCTTTCAGGTCCTACTTCTGTCTGACTTGGTCTAAGAAGCAGAAAATAAATTTCCGTCGTCCTGTTTCAACGGCATTGAAGTCTACAAAAGTATATAAAACTGTTTGAAATTTTAATTCTTAGGTCTTCATGCATCCACAGTAACATGACCTGTAGGTCCTTTGGCGACCAGTACGATAATAAGAAATTAAATTCACACTCAAGTACTGTGCTCAGTTCAACAAATTTAAACGTGAGGCTCTCGCTTAGACCAAGTACTATGGATGTTATACATTAATGGACCTGGAAGTTCTAAATGTCGCAATTAGCACGAACATGTTCTGCATAAAGCTAAATTTTTCTTATATTTAAATCTTCGGTAACATTAAACTGTGTCTTAATTAATTTCATAAGAAATTCTTGCTTCAAAGTTTTGTAAATTTTATAAAGTATTGTTGTATTCTATAAGACCTGGGACACGCGGTAGCATAGATGGCTGAAGCGCTATGCTACAAGCCGAAAGTTCGCGTGTTCGATTCCCGATTACATCGTTGATTTTTGTTTAATTAACCTAATCCTTCCACCCGCGCTATGGCCCTGGGGTCGACTCAGCCTTTAACAGACATGAGTACCAGGAATCTTCCTCGGGGTAAAGGTGCGGCCGAAGTTTAAGGCTAACAATCTCACCACCATCTGTGAGCCGATTATTTAGAAGATGTGGGAGCCTCGACGTCTCACACCCCTATGGACCTTCACCGCCTATTACAGGGGCAGCTTTACCTTTACCTTTATAAGCCCTAACTTACAAGCGGCTGAATAATGTTATTTTACTTCAGACTTGTGAAGGCTTTGTCTCCGACTTTGATAGAGATACAAACAAATGACAAGAAATGCAGCGCGTCGTCATATGCACACGTGATAGGAAAGGTGTACAAATTTAAGATGACATGAACGGAAGGAAAGTTTCAAAATTGTGAAATGGATTAACACTTTAAATCCTAGTGGTCACTATATCTACCACCTGCTTTAATACAAGAATAATCCTCATTCAGCTCTCACTGTGTATTTTCTGTGTTTTGTATGGTTCTTACAATAATTAGCGGGTTTTCTTTAAACAGATTTAACTAGTTGATCTTTAGGGCGGAGAGTTAATGTATTTTCTTTGAAGTACAAAGAGAAATATAATATTGTGATATATGGACCCATTGCTAGGCAACGAGCGCGAAAGAAACAACGAGAACACGGTCATTGCTATGGAACAGCTTCGTATATATGTAACAGTACTTGAGTCGTTGCTAGGAAGCAGCCCACGCGAACAGTGGAAATAATGTTGGAACCGGTGTTTGCTATGTTGGTCCGCTCCGAGACTATATCACTCGACCGACCGAGTCTAGTTAATGCAGTGCAGTGCAGTGGAGGGAGTTATTTGGTGAGTGAGTCAGTTAGAGGGCTGCTACTGTTCATTCCTTGTGAGTAGCTGCTTTTGGGAGCTGGTAGCTGAGGCACGGGAATAGTTCGGGAACATAGGGTAAATGGAACATCCACCGTTAGAACCCGTTACCAGGCAACAACCTTTGAAGATTCAGCCGAATGAAAAGACTTAATACGTGCTATAATGAACTGCTGAGTGTGTGAATTAGCGTTAACGCTGTAGTCACTTGTAGTTATGGTTTGCTAGTAAAAGTAAAAAAAGTAAAGCTGTCCCTGTAACAGGCCGTGAAGGCCCATAGGGTTGCGAGACGTTGAGGGTCCCACATTATCTAGACAATCGGCTCAAAGATTGCGGTAAGGTTGTCAGCCTTACGCGCCGGAAAANAGAGACCGTGAGAACCGGTAAAAGCACCGGTTCTCACGGTCTCTTCGCTCGCAGATTTCTTATATTTTTTCTTCTACTCTGAAGATGGAGGCGATACGTTCCTCCGAAACGTCGGTTAACACCACATATACACGGTGCCAAATCCCAGAAGACTGCTTTCTTCAATCCAATAACCTCATCGGGTCTTGAACCCGTGACCTTCCGACTTGTAGCATAGCCCCTCAACCAACTACGCTACCGCTACGATTTGCTAGTGGTCAGTAAATCCAATTACCAGTCCGAACCCTGTCTATAGGCTCTCTATCACGTGGCAGTACATTAAATTGAAGAGATCCAGTCTTTGAAGTGTTGATTTAATTCGGATTGGGGTAAAAGATACAACACAGTCATAAGTCAAAAGAAAAATATTGAGATACGACGAGATGAGAACTATATATACTCAGTAGATCATTGAGCAGAGTGTTTATTTTAATGTAGATATTTTCTGTAGCGCTGTATGGATGTGGGCTGTAGTTCCGTCGTTCGCATGGTATTTCCTGTGTCCATCTTCGAGGTGAAGTACGACATGCTTTACCCCGTGACGTGCTTATGTTATGAACATCTTGCAGTAAGACAGTGTGGCTTGTGACCAGATCAGAACAAATAGCTTACGCACATGAAGTGCGTATAACAGATTTTCGAAGTTGTTGGTTTTAAAAGCGTTTATATATGTAAGTGGCAGCTATGTATAATATTTCAGTCATATATATCTGTAAAATTTCTGTGTATGATTTGATGTTCTCACAGCGGTGGTTATGAAGAACACTATCTCGTGGGATATAAATCCATATATTTCGTTAAAAGTAAACGGACGTTTCGGATAAATATATCGCCTGAACCTTCAGTGTCTAAGAATAAGCCAAGCAAAATGCCGGCCTGAGGCATGTAACAAACAGAGCCAAAAGCCTTATGTTCCTCCGACGTTTCGGACCGTCCGTTTATTTTCACATGAACTCCACTGCGCTATATCCCAAAAGATAGTGCTCTTTTAAAGTCGTGTTTTGTACATAAGAGCTATATTACTCGTACTTTAACATTTAGTTTACAAGTTTTACAACTCACTCATCCATAAGTAAACTTTCCCGGAGAATTTATAGAGTGTTAACACCAGAAACATTTCTGCAAGTCGTTTTAAATGCAATTAACTTGTGCAATTAAGATTTTAATTACTGCTCACATTAAGGGCTATGTGTCATCTGCATGAAGTAATTATTTTTCTTTCCAAAACCCTAATTCATAATTGATGAAATTAGAAACGCGTTTATGTCTCTTAGTACATACTTTTTTGTTGGTTTATTAAGCGACGTTTTCAATATCTCAGACTGTATAATGTTGAATGGTGTGATGGTCTGAGAGTTATGGTACGAAACGGCCGTGGCTTTATTTAAAGTACTATCCCAGCATAAATCTGTATCAACTGAGGAAAAACAAAAACGTGAGCCTGAATGGCTGGTGTTTGGGATGAGATTTTAACCCTGGGCCTCCCAAATGCAAAGCAGGATTTGCTAGTTACTTGTCCACAATGTTCAATTTGTAATTTTATTATTCTGCGCGTTGTAACGTTACATGTTTTTCAAGAGATTGTCACTGACTGTGAGAAGAACAATTTCCCAACTCCTCCATAAACATTAAGCCATGCTTAACGTGCGGTTATCTCATGGGATAGACGCTAGCTTCGCACCGCGACTACCAAGGTTCGACTCCGTGTCACTATTTGTCTCATCCGTGGTGGACGGACGACATTACAGGTCCGATTTTGCTTTGCAGTTTTGCCCTGCTGGTTATTCTTTCACAGTTCTGTCACCGCAACTGAGGTGTGACAGCCCTGAGCAAGCAGCACACTATCACATTCTCGGCCTTTTGTGTTTTGTAGCTTCGTCTATGACCTAGAACTTGGTTCGTTAAATTTTGATTCAGCTCTTTGGTGTTTACACCGTGTGCATGTGGACATCGTTACCGATATTTCGGAGATATACTCTGTATCCATCTTCAGGGACTAAGTATGTAAGGAAGACCGCGCCATAGCTCAAACGGTTAGTCGCTGGCTTCCCACCGCAGCGTCCCGGTTTCGATCTCGGGTTCTGGTCAAGTGGGATTTGTGGTGGACAAAATGTCGCTAGGGCGGGTTTTCTCCGAGTACTTCGGTTTCCCCTGCCAATCTTCATTCCACTAAATTCTCCATCATAATCACCCGGGGCAGGTACAATAGGCCAATCAGTGGCCGCCATGCCGAGTGGACCCAGTTGGACACCACCCCCCACTAAGCGAATTAAAAAAAGTATGTAAGGAGAGTAAATTTCTGTGAATATATAGATTTATGTTTCGAAATAAACCATCAGAACAGGGAAGAGTGGGGGAGCGGTGTCTCGTTCGGACCAATAAGAACACTAGATCGGGAAAGTTGTGAAAAGAAATAAACAACCCTTTCAGTGGTCCAAGAATGTACCAAAAGTCTGTCGGCATCTGGTGTTCCAAGCGGTTACCAATCCTAGAGCCGACCAGGTATAACTTTGCTTAACCTTCTAAGCTCTGAGTTGAACGGCGTGAACTATTCTGACAAGTGTTCTATACAAACAAAATGCAAAAGGCAAAATTCCCACTGTGTTTAATTAATTAAGCACTACACCATGAAGATGTATGGAGGAATGAATGTATAGATCCACATATTCTTGATCTCGGCATTACTTGGAGGTGAGTTGTCAGCTTAACGCCTCGTCCGCTTTACCCCCGGGCAAATACCCCCGGTATCAATTGGATATGAAGCTGTATGGGCCTCAGAGCCAGTATGGACTACGTGAAGAAGTGAAAATTCTTACCAACACCGGAACTCACACTCCGACCCCTCGGTCGTCCAGCCCGAATCCAGTCGCTGTACCGACTGCGCTATCCCTGCTCTTTACACATTAAATAGAAACCTTTCATCGCTTTTCGTATTTCGGCTTAATTCGCGCCGTAATTAAGAGCGTTGCAGTGTAGATATTAAGGCCATTATTGATTTAATTAGGAGCCTGCGTAGCTCAGTCGGCATAACGACTAGGCTAAGAACGTTATCACAGCATTTCTGTTCCATGCAAGGGCACACCACAACGTCCATACCGGTCCTATGAGCACCCAGCCTCCTGTTCAGTAGCTAAAGGATGATCTTTCCGTGGGATAAAACGGACGCGGAGTGAAGCTAGCCATGTCACTCTAGTGCCGAGCTCAAGTATCATGGGCCTATACTTTCATTGACAGCCGGTCACGGTAGCTGAGCGGTCTAAGGCATGCACTGTCTTCGTTCGCTCGGAAGCCGGGATCGTGGGTTCGAGTCTGTTTCCTGTGAGATACGGACTGAATTCTTATATATTCTTATACACTGCTGGTCACGGTAGCCGAGCGGTCTAAGGCATGCACTGTCTTCTCTCGCTCGGAAGCCGGGATCGTGGGTTCGAATCCCACTCAGGGCATGGATGTTTGTGTGCGTTTTTCTGTGTTTGTCTACAGGTAGAGGCCTTGCGACGAGCTGATCACTCGCCCAAGGAGTCCTACCGATTGTGTAAGATCTAGTAAACCGAAGTGAAACGGAGAGTTTCACGGAGGTAGGCCTAGGCCCAAATTGGGGCTGTAGCGCCACAGAAAAAAAAGAAAAGAAAAGTACTTTCATTGCCACATCTTCATGGTGTGGTGCTCAAATAGTTGATGGTCATGCTGTACCCTGAAGATGGAGGTAATACGTTCCTCCTAAACACGGCACCACATCCCAGAAGACGGCATTCTTCATAGTTAATTATAATTTTACATGTGTTTTATACAGTTGGCGGATTTTTCTGTACTGTACACCCCTGACGATGAAAAAGTACCCTAAATATTTAACCAAGTCCAACCATAGAACAATTTACTAAGAACGCCATGGCTGATGATTGTATTAGGTCCAGTTGTACAGAAAACCACATATTTCCCTCAAGTGACTTTCAGACATCAAGGGGAATACAAAATAGCCCAGAAATCAGTTTACTGGTTACTAAAATTTACACGAAAATACGTTAAGAATTTCGATTTTACTTACTGAATTTACATAAATTGTTCGAAATGAGATCCGTCGTGTACAGTGCAGAACTCACAGCGCTGTAATACGGTCCTACAAATTGGCTGGCAGGATTAAATCTGAACATAGCCGTTTATACGAAAGAATATGTTAACGTTAATTGAGTTTTGGGCGGCTCTGTATAGCATGCTCTTGCCTCTTAAGGGCTGCATGCCACATTGATGCCACCTGTTGACAGATATGGTGTACTAACTGTTTAACAATATGGCGGCGGTTTTAAGGCATATTTTCAAGCTGATCTAGCCCTTGCCGAACGTGCAAAGAGTTATTAGTTTTTATGTAAAAAAAATTATGGAATTTATAACTGGTGGTTAAAATGTAAACGACATAACGTAAGGATTGTTCATAAGTCGAAACTAAGTCATATACTCAGTTACATAGTCCGTGCGTCATTGAAACACAAGCCTTCAGCTTGCCGGACCATGAGGCTCCACCGATAGAGATTGTGTAGGGTCCCTCTTTCCGAGTTCTTTAGAAAAAGAAGTTGTTTTTCTCACTTTTATATACTTTTCTTGATCTGCTATGTAGATGTCATTTTTATTTTTTATGTAATTTGGGAATTTAACGCAGGAACTGATAACAGTCTCACTGACTAACACATTCAGCATATGACGCATAAAACCGTTTAGCACCCGTACCCTTTCATCTATTTTCTTTCGAGCCCCCGTACAGAACTCTTTGTCCAGTAACTGGGTCGCCTCAATTGTCTTCAAGATTATTCTTCGGCACGGACCACACAGAAAACACAAGTCCCTCTATTGTACAGACATTTACCAAGCCGTTTAATAGCAACTGTCGTAGCACGGACCTCAGAAAACACCATTTTTCCATTGTTCTGTGGATGTATTTTGCCGGCGCTACATAGCAACGGGTCTATACAACACAGTATACTGAAAAAATTATTTAAACTGAGTAACAAAATGTTCTCTGTAGAAGTACTCCAAATTTGGCTTTGGAATTCTCATCCGTTTACCACTTGCATTTGAAGCTTCATTTATATTCCTGATGTGTACATACATTGAAACAGATATCTGTTGTGTGGGTCTGTTCTATTCAATTATATGATTCAATACCAGATCTGTTTGCAGATACATTCAGTGTTGCCACGTGTAATAATGTTAAGTACATACAATTATTTGGCTAGCTAACATTTGCATTTCACCTTCAAACTGAGAGATCAGCTGTTATCTGCAGTCTCAGAATGACGACATATGTGGTTACTAAACTGCATCTACTGAGCGAACGAGAGTGCGTCATCGTCAGTGAGTGACGTAGACACTCATGTCATCATTACAGCATTATTCTGGATTTGAAAGTACTTACGACCCCACATAACGTTTGGAAAATCAGACATACTGTCATAGGGACTTTTCTTTCGTAACGATGCCTAACACGTTATGACGTACTTTTGTTCGTAGAGTAGATTGACTTTACATAGAACGGCGACATCGCATATAAAAACGTACTGTTTAATGAAATAATTTTGTTTCGCGCCATATAATCATTATGAACACATATCATTTGTGGATTATTATACGACACTGTCATAGAATGAAAAATATGTTGGAAGAAAATAATTATGGAAGTATTGCCACCGCATTAGGCATATTAACCGATTATGTTATATATAAAATAATTATGTAGTAAAACATTCTAGAATTACATCATGTTAAGAAATGACATACGTGTAAATCATTCATAGCCGTCTTTAGTGCAACTTAAAATTGTTCATAATCTCTCCTTAGATTAAAATAACATTAAAGTCACAATAAATTGCTACATGATAAAAGTGACACCCACTCCACTAGTGGGAACACACGCACGAAGTGAGCACAAACATGGACGCCACAAGCGGAAATTAGCGGAAGAACGGAGAAAGAGTTTTGTTTTCAAACAGATACATTTTAGTGTGAACAGCCATGTTGTAATAGCATGGAAATACAATTGACTTAAGATCTAATGCAGTGTGACGATTTCAAAAAGGGAACAGTTGCCTGAAGTTAGCCAAGTAGGGCCGAAACATGGAGTAATTGATTGTGATTTTAATGTTATTTTAAATTAAGTAGAGATTATGAACAATTTTAAGTTGCTTTAAACAAGGAAGTAAACAGTGATACATAAAAGCAACAGGATACTGGAATACATATGTGTAATTTTCACTATACAAATATTTATTATTAAAAAAAGTAAATAACATAAACAAGAGATATTTGGCTCAAGTAGGAACTCTTTGACTTGCATTCTCTAGGTGCTGGGTTCTAATATCGAAACCCGATTTCAACCGTCCTGAAATGAACCTCATTCTTTTGTGAAAATCCCAGAACAGTACATGGTCACATGATCACATGGTCACATGATCACTATTCACCCTATAGTTCCCCGCCGCACCGTCTGAGATACTGTCAGTGTCATGATGCCTAAATATGAAAGAGTACGTCTTCAGGATAATTAATTTGTGCCCTGAGATATTGTGCATTGTGTGTCCAGGAAGCACGAGAGTGATGATGGTCTATTTTATACAAAGGCAGTGACCACAATAGCAAATAGCATGGCCGGAGGAATGTGAGAAGCGCCATGGGTTCCCCAATATCGTACATTTCGTTAAAGTAATATGTCGTGGTTGGCAGGAGAATGAAGGAATTTTGGCATTCTCTAATATCGGAAGTTTTATAACAAGAAATATCCCCCCACCCGCACACAGATTATTGTTAAGGTCGCTTATATAACAGAAATGTTATTATTATTATTATTATTATTATTAATTTTTTTTCCATGGCGCTACAGATATTAACTTGCTTGCTTACTTATGGAGCTGAGCCCTTCTTGAGGAGCCGCCAATTCTGCAGCTACTCAAGAATCTCCCAGCATTTTATGGAACCCGAAGTTTCATTACCGCGTTCTTTATTTTTTCTTCGGTCTGAGCAGACACATCCAGGATAATATTTTATTTAGGCCATTACCGCTCCCTTCTTCACTGTTTCAAATTTTTCGTCATAAGAGTCGACAAGGACTTCATGGTAATTACCGACACAAAGATCCCCTTCTGTAATATTAGTATCAATAAACAGAGTTAAACGGAATTTGGGCTTTAATTTTTGGTATTTCTTATGGAAGAAACTGCACTTTCCTGAAGTAACATTTAGAAACAGTGCATCGTGATGGATTTAACATAAAAAATAATTTCTGTTTAACCCTCAAATATATCAGATAGAGTCTCGACATTCTCTGAACGGTATCTACAGTATTTTACGAAGATAGGAAGTATTGGTTTGGTCTGCATCTATATAAGCCTCATTCAGGAAAATAGCAAACGTATACGAGCCTCTTGACGTCTCTTGCAAGCACATATGAACCCCCCTGGAGATGTACCGAGATATGACGAGTTGGCTTCCCTTGACGCGTCAAGTTTAAAGGATTGTACGAAGCTATGATGTATTGCACGGAGACACAGTGGGGACATGGACTTAGCTACTGCGAGACGGTCGGAATTTGCGTTCCCCTGAGCAAGTTCCTCGCATTTGGAAGTAGCAGCGTCAGGGGGACTGCCGACACCTCCGCACCGCGAACTCAATATGGGTGAGGTAAACGACATTACTTACTTACTTATGGAGCTGAGCCCTTCTCGAGAAGCCAATTCTGCAGCTACTCAAGAATTTCCCAACATTTTATAGAACCCGAAGGTTCGTTACCGTGTTCAAAGGAGCCCTCCACTGGTCCGTATCCTGAGCCAGATGGATCCAATCCATACCATCCCATCCTATCTCTCTAAGATCTATTTTAATATTGTCCACCCACCTACGCCTTGGTCTTCCCAGTGGTCTCCTTCCCTCTGGCTTTCTCACCAATATCCTATACGCATTCCTCGGATCCCCCATTCGTGCTACATGCCCTGTCACCTAATCCTCCTTGACTTGATCATTCTAATTATACTTGGAGAAGAGCACAAATTATGAGGCTCCTCATTATGCAGGACATTAGACAGTATAAAGTACAGTGGTTAAATTTCTGGAGAATTTAGGTACTCATATTTTTAATTCGAAATTACTTTAGGAGACAAAAGCAAGTCTTGTCCTCAGTTTAAATGAAAACCTACTCTGCTACGGCATGGCATTAGAAATACAAGTAGTAGGAAAGGGCATTAGAACATAGGCACTCGAGTGGTCGAATTTATGAGCATTACATAAGTTTTACTAATTTTAGTTCAGTTTTCTGGACATTATACTTCGTCGTAATTTTAATCCATTTTTTAATATTATTCTTCCTCCTGACTCTAATTTTAAACAAATTTTCGGTAATTGGGTCCTGCCTCCATTCTCAGATAAATAATGGCTACTGTGCTAGGTAAACACTGTAAAGTTATCCCTGTGATTAATTAATTAAGCACTACATCATGCAGGCGTATGGGGGAGTGGATGTATAGATCCACATTTTCTTGACTTCTTCACTAGCTGGGGGTGACTGGTCAGGTTCACGGGCCTGCCGCTTTAACCCCGGGGAAGGAGCCCCCAGTCCTCATTGGGAAGGAGGTTGGGTGGACCCCAGAGCCGGTCTGGACTACTTGGAGAAAAGAAAATTCTTGACCTTACCGGGACCCGAAAACAGACCCCTCTGTCGTCCAGCTTGTAGCCAGTCTATACCGACTACTATGCTAGGGCAAAACATTCAACTGGCCCCTCTCTGTAACCTAAATTAATTCAAGACGCGATGTACAAAACAAGAAAGACATAAAACAACTGAGGGTATTAAGATAAAAAGTGTATACTTGTATGTGTGCTGTAATTGAGGTTTGCAGAACTGTGACTGTGAACAGGATTATGTTGTGGAATGTGACGCCGTGTAGTGTAGTAGTTCTCCCGATATTTCGGAGGTATGAACTGGCTCCAGCTTTAGGACAGAAGAGTAAGCTCTGCAAGCAAAACTACTTCATACTTAACTGCAACCTTTATTGTCATGTACTCTTCACTGAGGATCGAGACAGTATGTTACTCCGAAACGTCGAGGAAGTTCTACCGCACCATACGACGCCACTCACCAGAGTATGCTACGTATTTAGCCAATCAAGCCATACTCTAAATAGTCTGTCGTTGGAATGATGGGAGAGGTTTTGCTAAAGTAAATAAATGAGAATGAAGATAATTTGTCATTTAGAAGGAAAATTTATTCATAAATATGTATTAAATAGAATACAAGCTTTCATAACCCATAAAAGTGAAGAACATAGACTGTAGATATTTGAGAATAGTGTGCTGACGAAAATATTTGGACAGAAGAGGGATGAATTAATAAGAGGCTGGAGAAATTTGCGTAATGAGGAGCTTCATAACTTATCTTCCCCAGATGTATTTACAGTGATCAAGTCGAGTAGGATAGGATGGGCAGGGCTTGTAGGCCCGTGGGGACAAGAGGAATGCATATAGGATTCTGGTGGGAAACCCAAAAGTAAAGAGCCCCGTAGGAAGAAATAGAAATACGTGGGAATATTCACTGTCACCTGGTCATTCGACGTAATGAACATAATCACTGACGGCATCCTTAAATGACTCATAGACAAACAAATAAGAAATTGGTGTCCTAATTCCCCTAACTTTACTGCTAGACCAACCCGTTCGGTTATAAACTAGTCCCACAGATTCTGAGGTAGAAGAATGAGACCCCTGGCCTCTTTAAGTGCATGGTTCTGAATACCAGGATATGGTAATCTTAATATTAAGGGAGCCTCAGTCTCATAATTCTGATTCTGCCTGTCATGTTTATCTATGTTCCCTGTTAAACCATAACGATAACATATCAAACAAACATATTCCGTCGTTTTAGTCCGCAAGCGAACTATACCGACCGAGCGACCGCCGCTTGTCCGCGAAGTTAGTGCCAACGTTAGCGGATAGAGTGTGTCGCGTGGTCAGCGCAACGGATCTCCACTGCCGTTAATCTCAGTTGTCTAGACCGGAGCCGCTACTTTTCCAGTCATGCAGCTCCTCAGTTATCCTCACGAGGTTGAGTGGGCCCCGTTCCAGACCCACTACTTCTCAGAAAATCTGGTAGCGCCGGTAATCGAACACTGACCTCTGGATCTGTAGCCAGGAACTCTGACCAGTAGACCACAGAGGCGGTCGCGATAACATGTCTGATTCAGATATTCGATTACGTACATATATGTAGGCTCTCTACACAGAGAAGCTCGTTCTGTCAGATCTACACATTGAAATGCAAGATGAATTTTCTGTCAGTTTCAATTCCAGACACGCACTCAGAATAAAGTTAATATGTAAATTCCTGTAACAGAACTCTTTCTGTGGATTATATTCGAACTTCCCTAGGCTTAAAATATTTGTTTAAAACCGTCCTGCGGATTTTTGTTGAAAGCCCGTGTCTGAATATGATATGACTTTGATGTATAAATTTCCTGAAGATATGCCACTGCATTTATGAATGGAATCGTATGAAAACACAGCGGGGGGGACTGGAATTGGTATTATGAACTACTGAAATCAAAATGAAATGGGAGTTTGAAGGCAACAGATGCCATAAAACTGTGTAGCTTATTTAAGGACATGGGTCACAAATTGAATCATTCACAAAGAGGAGTGGAGGGGCAGCGTGATAAGGTTTATTTCATTTCGAATTATACACTAAACTACTTTGCCCGAGAGGTTGCCAAAGAAAAAGAGAAGTTCCTATCTGTATGTGACAGCATTATATTCCCTCTTGAAGCCGCTGAGCTGTAGAGGCTTAATTTATAAATTATCTGCCCACTGAATAAACGATATGGATTCGGTTCTAAAAACATTCCCTTTAACCATTACGCGCATCTTGGCTTACGGATATGTTTAGTTTAATGATCCATTGTTACCGACGTTTGTTTTGGTTTACATTCCTTATTTTGGAAGAAATGAAGTAGGCTTGTGTGATCAGATTGCTGTCTGTGTATCCGTATCCCCCAGTAACAACTATTGAATACCTGAATCAGTCTTTATAAAACTTGGTATGTATGTCATGGTACCTGATCACATCTCAACGGCGTATTTTATAAATAGTTCCCATCAGTAATATCATCATTACAGCCTCTGAATTTGCTGAGCAGCCTTCAGGAGCTAGCAGTGTAACGTGACATCTGAAAGTAGGGGTAATAGAATCAGGAGACGTGGCCATTGCTGGGCAACGGTTCGGTAAATACTATCCTCGGCAATATATTTACGTAATTAATATAAGAACAGGTGGAAACGGTGTTTTCCATGTACCGTGCCGTGGCCAGCCTCAATTTGTTTTGAAAGTAAAATAGGCGATTAATTCTTAAAATAAATTCCGGTTACTGCTTATAGCAGTAGGAAAGTGGAAATGATTATTCGTCTCAAAGTATCGTCGAATCCTGGAACTGCTGGAACTCATCTCAAAGTAAACTACATTGTTGCTCTTATTCAGTAATCTCCCAAAGTAAAAATTTGTTTTACATGCGATTTTTACACAATATATTTTATGGTCCTATCTGAGAAACACGTATCTCCACCTTATCGTGGTGGTGGGGTTTGAGAGCTCCTGAGACCCTGAGAGCTATGCCGGCGGTAGCATAGCTACTGGTAGGGCCACCCATGCCGGACAGGTCAAGGGGTAGGAGCCAGAAAGGGATACCCTGGTCCTCGAGGTTGGGGGTTGGGCGTGAGGCTAACAACCTCACACTGTAAAAACTAAATTGTTCAGAAATCCGAGGAAAGAGTAGCCGGACGGACCTATTCAAGATGATCGAATAGAGAAGAATGGCGAGCAATCCTGAGGAAGACCATGGCTCACAAAGGGCTGTCGTGCCAGTGATGATAATGAACTGACAAACACGAGAATTAACAGACGAGGTTTTAAAAATTCGTGGGAAGTTCTGAAGCAGACTACTGGTTTCTGTGCACATAGAGTTTTTTGAAAATGTTCTAACCAGTAATACGTTAAAGGCCTACATGAGGACGGAAACAAGTCTAATTTCCGAAACTTTGTATTTTTTAGAATACTGAAAGATGGACAAAGTTCAAAAACCAGTAATCCCATGTGTTATTCAGCACCGTCAGAACCCTATAGATCAAGAAGTTTCCTCTACTCTGGAGATAGAGACAACATGTGATGACTTTCCTCCAGGCCAAAGGGAATCATATCCGAGAAAAGAGTAATCTTCAAGAACAGTAGTGACTGGCAGGGATTCTCTCCCTCAGTCATTCAAGGGCACGATTTCAGTTCTCAGTGCTGGTTATTCTATTATTTCCCTAGGTTTCAGTAGTACCTTCAAGAAGTTGAATGAATGTATAAGGGGTGGGCATTCTCGGCCCCTGCACCGCGACCTACAGTGGTCTATTGTGCTTAAGCCTTCAAGCAGTTACAGAGATGGCAGTTGTCTGTGCTGTGATTATGAAGAGCACTAGCACTCTCTTTCTAGATGTGGCGACATGTAACCTGATAGACGTACACAGTAACGTATAGTTTGTGCAAGAAGAAACGTAAAGCTAGCCGTGGAGGCCCATAGGGTTGTGAGACGTCGAGGCTCCCACATTTTCTAGACAATCGCCTCGCAGATGGCTGTGAGGTTGTAAGTCTTACCTGTCTCCTTTCATACCCAGGAAGATTCGTGGTACTCATTTCTCGTAGAAGCTAAGTCGAACCCAGGACCATAATGCTGCTGGAAGGATTGGATCAATTGAAAAATGCAGTGACCTCATCGGGAATCGAAACCACGACTTTCATGCTCTAACATATTGCCTCAAGCAACTACAGCCGCAGTACTGCCTGCATCTTCAGGGTAAACATATATCAAGAGCGCAACATGAAGGAGATAAACGAGTTTTGTTCCATGTTGTTGCTTGCTTGTGTTGCTTTTCGACCCTGAAGATGCGTCAATACGTTTCTCCGAATTATTGACGATGTTGTGTTGGACTGTACGCTCTCATATTCCAGTAGACAGTATTGTGCATATGTTGTAAATAATTTGCATGTGTACTGGGCACTGGTTTATGTATTGGGATTGACACTGTTGGCTCACTGGAGCTAGGGATCCAAGGCGCCGAGTCTCACACCCTTGTACAGAGCAGCGATAGGCAGCGGAACACGTTCGGCCAACTAAAGAAAGGAGAAGTTAATAAAATCCGGGCTTCAAGACGATGTAGACAGATAAGCCTTCAGCTTCTACGCCATTTGATTCAATTTGTATATAAACGAAGCTTCTAGACAGAACAAAGAGAACATTCGACGTAGTCAAAATGCCCACACTCCGTATTTCTTCATGTATCTTACCGGCCGTGAGTTAAAATATATTTTATCGTTCGGTGTATAAGTTCAGATTGGTTATTGGGCAAAACAGTTATCCGTTTTCAATAAAATATAATAATAAGTAATACTTTTTTTAATAAATGAATTTTAAACTCATAATGTATTATTTATCTGTTGATTATCCGTAACAACATATATTCTGCATTTTGATTAGTTATTCGGCATTATAGCGCAAGACAAGGAACATAACAAGCAAGAAAGAATACACACATAAGGGGGGGAACCATATGTCAAAAACTAAGTATCAACGCAGATAGACAACAGGTTCCTGACCTGCAGCTTCTAATACCCCATGATGTCCACTGTAGTCCAATTTGTAAAAAATCTTTAGAAGTGACTAGCTTTTAATCCGTTTTCATAAATGTTTGCACATATGACTGTAGAACTAATTAACACTAAGTGAAAAGTGCAACAGGATGCTACAACGTAATATATTCGTATTTATGATTACACACGTGAGGATGGTCAACCACGACATAAGCATATGGTGTTTAATATAATAAACTGATTCATTCATTGATATATTCAATTCAATCACTTATTATATAGAGTAGAATTGAAGTGTTTTGTGACGGATTAAAAACCCATAAATCTGTGTACACAAGACGTTGCAAAACATAGAAATATTCTGAAGAGTTTCTTGCCATAAATCGACTAGGCTGAAGAAGATGTTGCCTTCAGTAAGTTAGGAAATTTACGCATAGAATGAAAATTGTGGAGCTTTCTTTCTATTTTCGCCTCCAGAGTAATTTTTTTCACATCTGAGGGCAGTGTTGCCGACAGTTTCGATAATACACCGCGCTCAGACGTTGCGTGCAAGTAGTATTCTAACAACTTGAACGGTTTTTATGACAATACTCCTACATGTCACGATGCATTTTGATATCGCAAGCAGTTGTTTTCTTCTTTCAATAATATTTGCCTTAATGTTACATTGCAGTTATTGAGATTATTTTATTAAAAGCTCACGTTTTACTTTCGAATTGCCATAACTTATTGAACTTTCCGAACTGAACTCATGCTATTGGCCTTTCTATTCATAGTCATTACGTTAATGTACCCGGAGAGTGTGGCAGATTTCCCTTAAGCAGCCTCTATACAGCGCACGGAATTTCGTTGAAATGCATGCATTAGAGGAAATGTTGCGTTTCACAGTTCTCTCAAGTGACACTGATGGGGTCTTTGTCCTGGATAACACTGAACTTCTTGTAAGAGCAGATAGAGCTACATGGAACACGAGATATAACCAGAAAATATAAAAGAAAATGAAATGGAGGTCATAACTCGAGCTACGAATGCCTGGTCGTTTCTTACTTATAAACTGTAGCTATCCTTAATTGTTGTATTTATCTATGTTTTCTGCAGTAAATGCGTGAAACTGACAGGTATGTTCTGCTCTGACATATTGACCGGATTTAGGTGAAATTTGGTGCTAGTATTTAGATTAAATATAAAGTTAAAAGTAAAAAAGGTAAATCTATCCCTGTAACAGGCAGTGGGCCGGTCACGGTAGCCGAGCGGTCTAAGGCATGTACGGTCTTCGCTCGCTTGGAAACCGGGATCGTGGGTTCGAACCCCACTCAGTACATCGATGTTTAGTTTGTGTGTTTGCGTTTTTCTGTGTTGTGTACAGGCAGAGGCCTTGCGACAAGCTGATCACCCGCCCAAGGAGTCCTACCGCATGTCTAAGATCTAGAAAAACCGAAGTGAACGGAGAAGTTCATGGAGGTAGGCCTAGGCCCACTGGGGCTGTAGTGCCAAGGAAAAAAAAAAGGCAGTGGAGGTTCATAGGGTTTTGAGACGTCGAGGCTCCCACATTTACTAGGCAATCGGCTCACAGATGTCGGTGAGGTGAGCCATACGCGCCGCCCGCCCTTTACCCCCAGGAAGATTCCTGGTACTCATTTCTGTTAGAGGCTGAGTCGACCCCAGGGCCATAATGCGGCTGGAAGGATTAGTTCTATTGAAAAATCCACCTCATCGGGTCTCGAACCCGCGACCTTCAGGCTTGTAGCATAGTAGCTGAACAAACTACGCTAGCGCGTGCCCCAGATTAATATATAGGGCGAATTTTGATTTATAAAACGTAGTAATTAACAGTAAACTGAATTGCGCGATATAAAGAACACGGCTGCGGTGAGAAATGAGTACAGAATTCGAATCTTTGTACTTGAAGGGAAAAGTCCAAACCGTGATTCTTAAACTTAGATAGAAAAAATAAAACCAAAGTTTACTTTTATTGCAGTTTCATACCCTATGTTCTTTTGGGGACAATACGGAGGAAGACTGCCATAAATTTTAGACGTTCTCCCGAAACGTCTGTATCCGCTTAAAATTCTGTACGTTATCACAACATAGAAGACGACTATCTGAACGATCCTGAATGAGAAATCCTGAAAATCTGTATGAAAATTTACTGTGTAGCAATATCATTTGAGATTGTCGCCTTGCGGAGGTTTGAACAGGATACGTTTAAATCGTGAAATTTCCCGGTAACAGTCAGATTCCTTCTGTTTTCTTACACTGCTGATAATTTATTTACCAGCTGAGGGAAAATAAACTTCTGAAGGAAGACTCTGCGCCATGGAGCTACTTAATTGAACAGTCCGTTAATTAGTTAGGTAAGTTGTGGTCTTATCAGTTTGCATTAGATTAAAAAAATAAACTTTTAAAATTGCTTTCCCCGAGTGTCGAATTCTGGAATACAGATTTTGGATTCGATACATAATTTCACAAAAAAAGTAGTAGGTGTATTGAATATCATTATTGTAAAATTTAATTTTTCTCATTTTTCTCTCTGTATCTAAAAATCCTTCATGTTTATTTTTCGTAATACAACGTTTCGGAGAATGGATTCTGTCTCCGTCTTCAGATAAACCCTACTCAGTTGGGCCCAGTCGATAGAGCTAGCCCTTATCTCTATCGGGAATAGGTCTTACCTAAAAACAGAGACAGAATGCAGTGTCCGAAACACTGTGTTTTGAAAAATAAAGAGGAGAGTGTTTTTAGATAGAGACAGGACTATGGATAATGTCCAGAAAGATAATGTTTGCGCTAATATATCATCGTCATAAACTTTAGGTCTTATTTCTCATTTGTATTCAGTCTCTCAGTATAACGACTTTTAGATTATCATTTTTTCCTCTTTTATCTTACGTGAAATTTATGTAGCCAAATTCACTGACTTCAAAAGAAAGAGAGAAAAAACGTGTTGTAAGCAGTAATTTTCACAACTTGTATTATTCAGTTAACCTTGGGATGTAGGACATGTTCATGGATATTGACTGCGGAATGCCCTTAAGAAGGATGCTAATGGCTTGTACGTAATGACAACTGCAGGATCAATAAAACTACGTGGCTGTCGCTGCCTGAGAAACAAATACAATACATCAGGCATCTATCTCCATAACTACATCTATAAGTACATGGCTTGCACCGTATAGAGTCCGTCAGAGACAATTATTTCTTACGTACTTCAAACATGTACAGTAGGTATCCCTGTGCTTAGTTACTCAACCATCACGACTTGAAGAGGTAGGGGGTGTTGGAGGTGTAGCTCCAACATTCTTGACCTCGCACTATAGTCCATTCGCGGGGACGAGAGAGTCCTCGTAAACAAATGCACGCGGTATCTCCTTCGCTCTTTGGATGAAATCATGCAGCGATCACGAGATGCGTGTACCGTTGCAGGGGCGTCCAAAGTTCGCTCTTCAGTCTGAATGCAGTGAGTACACTGAAGTAACTGCGCGCTTTGTCCACTCCTTGCTGTCGGCTGTGGCGACGCGAGGCTTGCTTTGTTTACGCTAACTGTCTTGTCTCCGCGAATGGACTATAGGTGGAGGTACGCAGTCAGTTTCACGTCCCGGCCGCTTTGCCTCCCGGAAAATAACCCCTGTTACCCATTGGATAGGAAGCTATGTGTGTCCCATAGCTAGACGCTGTGAAAAAATATATATACGAGTATATTGCCACTGCCGGGAGGGGAGACCCCTCCTCTAGACCCTTAGCCCGTCGCTATGCCAACTGAGCTGTCCCGGCTCCTACTTATCTACTGTATATGTTGATACATGTTTAGGAAGATCACACAATTGTCTGTGTTTTATTATATTCTTAACAGATAATTTGTATGATGAAAATGCACGTACCATAAAATGCCAAGTACACGTATGTGCCTTTCTTTTAATGTTTCATCTCCGTTAATGATCTTTATATTTCCGTTTGCTTTGTATTCGTAGATCATACTAAACATTCATTAATTTTGGTGTGATTGCTCATCCACACACCCTTCTGTAGCTTATATGGATTCAATTTGACTTTTTTATAGCTGAAACAGTTATATCACGCGTAAATAATTCCACAGTTTTAGGAATATTTTTGTCACAAATTTCTCACTTGCTTTACTAAAGTACGTTTCCTACGCCCGAAATTATGTTATATCGATTTCTAAGATGATTTGAGGATAAAAGTGACTCCAATTGTCACCATACGCACACTTTGTTGTAACGTCATAAATACCTGATTCACACAAATCAGATTCACAAATCTGATTCACACAAATAGTATACATTATTTTTCTAAACAGTATCACAGGTCAGATTTTGTGGTGCAACACAATAGTCTTCAGTTTTTCCATCCTGTCCTGTTATGTGTTATTTGCCTACCTTGTTTGGGATGATCATACATGTGTTATTGTACTTAATATTTATTGAAAATCATATGCAATACATGTTTCCTCCTCCTCATCCTCATCATCATCAGTAATCTGTCAGACGACAGGTCCACAGTCTCTTCCAAAACAATTCCTCCACTTAATGCGATCTAGAGCTTTCTCCTTCAAATGACAGTATCCTCTTCTGTCCCCAAGGTCATCCAGCATCTTCTTACGTCTTCTTCCTCGTCTTCTTGTCACTTCTATCCGCCCCTCCATCTTTCCTTCGATAACTTCTTTTAGAAGGCAGTTACTGCGTAAGATATGACCAATCCAATTAGCCTTCCGTTTTCTTATTTCGTGTAGGATATTCCTCTGCTCACTGACTCTAAATACCACTTCTTCATTTCTCACATAATCGGTCCAACTGATCCAACTTGTTTCCTACCGTGTTTGTATTCTTCAGGTGGATACACTTCAGGAAAACTCTATTCTGAATGGGTCACAGAAACCCCCAGAACACGGAACCATAGACATTAGATGAGATAATATAAAGGGCAAAGTTGTTCCTGTGCTAAACTAATTAAGCACTACGGCATGACGGCGTATGGAGGAGTAGATGTGTAGATCTATATTTTCTTGACCTCGGCAATAGCTGGAGGTGAATGGCCAGCTTCACGCCTCGGCCGCTTTGTCATCGGGGAAAAAGCCCCCGGTACCCAGAGCCGGTCTGGACTACGTAGAGAAAAAACAATTCTTGACCCTAATGGGACTCGATATCCGGCTCCAGCCCGTAGCCAGTCGCTATACCGACTGAGCTGTCCAGGCTCCCTAGATGAGATAATACATATGATAAAAATATATTAATATATTTTACAAAAATTACTTCAGCTTCAGCTGCAATGAACACGATAGTGCTATAGTGTTCAGTAATAGTACACATTTAATTATAAATTAACTACAAAACACCAAAATAAATACAGCACCCCGAGGGAATCTATAATGAACGCCACATAGAAACATATAGAATTCTCAGTTAATAATAAAACTAAATATCACTAAAAAAGCGGAAGAAAATATTTACATATAGAAACCAATTAAGCTCTATTCTGCCGACCACCACTAAATTTAAGACACTGTCGCTGCAGCTCTGGAATACAATTTTCTCTTATTTTGTTCCACCCTTCTCTGCCATGTTTTAATATACACATCAGTTGATTTAAAATGTCAGTCCAGGAACATCCATATAGGCAAGGCACCTGCAGCTCAGTCCTGTAATTATGTCGTAGAATAACAAGACAAAACAAGTGCCAGGCAGGCCGATCCTGTCCTACATGTGATAACTTAGTAACGTGTCAATATGAGAGCCTTCGTGTCCAGATTAATCCTCTCTTGCCACCTCCTCAGAAGAAAATCAATAGATGAAGCACGTGCCGAAACTGAGGGAGGGGAATATAACATGCACCTTCATTGGTCATCCTAATAATTACTGTCCATGCCCACAGCTATGCCGTATTGTTCATAATCTCTCAGCATTGGCTCATTTAGTGTGTAACAAACTGTATATTTTGTCCTGATGACTGACTAACCAGAATGTTTTATACAGACATAAATCTGGCTATATCAACTCGTCACGTGATTATTTGAGAAGATTTAAATAATACAAATACTGATAAGCCTTTCTCTCACAGGGGCACGCAGTAGCATAGTTGGTTGAGGCACTGTGTTGCAAGCCGAAAAGTCGCGGGTTCGATTCCCGATGTCATTGGAATCTTCCTGGGGGTAAAGGGCCGCTGGCGCGTAAGGCTGACAACCTCACCGCCATTTGTGAGCCGATTGTGTAGAATATGTGGGAGCCTCGGCGACTCACAACCCTACGGGCCTCCATGCCTCTTACATGGATACCTTTACTTTAGTTTATTTTATTTTACTTTCTCACATTCGTTTGTTTTTTGTTTCACACCACTTTTGTACCTTTCATCTGTTTAGCGCTTTCATGCTTATATACAGGTGTCATCATTTTTAAGGGGCTGGGTAGCGTAGTTGGTTGAGGGACTATGCTACAAGCCGGAAGGTCCCGGGTTCAAGTCCCGATAAGGTAATTGGATTTTTTTCAACTGACGTAATCCTTCCGGCCACACTGTGGCCCTGGGATCGACCCAGCCTCTAACAGAATTGAGTACCAGGAATATTCTTGAAATACTACTGGGGCTAAAGGGCTGTAGGCGCGTAGGGCTGACAGCGTTTCCGCCGTCTGCGAGCCGATTGTCTAGAAAATGTGAGGGCCTCAACACATCACAACCATATGGACCTCGACGGCTTGTTACATGGATACCTTTACTTTACTTACAACTTAAAACAATTTCCTGTTTTTAACAAAGAATCTCCCCACGGATTTCCTAACTCTCGAGAGAATAAAACTGATATTTTTTTCACCTGTGTGTATTTGCGATTTCGAAAGTAGTACGGATGTCTGGTCCTTGTACAGACCGGTACTAGTTGTCAAAGTATTAAGAGTTGGCGCCTGTTAAAGATGTTATTCTGCCGAATAAGAATAGAACGAGGAAGCTGCGGCGTTCAAAGCCGTCACCAGGAAACGATTGGTAATGACACAGTACTCTCAGAAGACTTAGTATGTTCCGTAGTGAACTGCAGAGTGTGAATTAGCGATAGCGCTACAGTTACATGTAGTTGCGTGCTGTAAGTGTTCAATAAATACAATTAGCAATCCAAACACCGTGTCTAGTCACTCATACACATGATAATATGAATTCATACATGTAAACATGCACATTTACAAGGACACATTCATATACATACGTTGATAAACAAATTAAGCAGGTGCCTGGTACGGCCTCAGCTCTGAAAGAGTTTCTAAGCGCTTCGTACTACCCTTCCTTTTATAGGACTACAAATTTCATTACTGTGTTTAAAGCATTCTACACTTGAACTTTCTACACAGAAGGTTGAATCTAATCCACACCAGCACATGCTATTGTTTTCTGTCATAAATTTTAATCTTACTATCATCTATGTCTTCCAAATGACTACTTATCTTGCAATTGTCTTTACACTTTCGTCTCTCTTAATATGTTTACCGTGCATGTAACCACCGTTAGCTTAAGCACGTTAACTATTTGGGTACAAATTGTGAAGCTTTTCTTTGCCTTACTATTTATCCTTACATTTGCTTCCCTTTAGATCTTACGTTTCTCTTGAGCGCTCTCTTCTCACCACATTCATTTGTTTCTCTCGTACTCAAGCACTTGAACTTTGCCACAGTCTCAAGAGGGTTATTATTATTATTTTGTGGGTAAGATGCCGGGTGGTTCGGTAAAGGGAAAAACACTGTCTCCATCTTGAGGATCAAAAAACAAGCAAAGCAACCAACCGCAAAGATGAAGAGCATAGTCTTCTGGGTTTCAATGCCGTCCACTTGAGACAGCCCAGTGGTCAGCTCAGATGATTGTACTCGTCAGAGTTACCCCTGTGTACGTCACTCTGCAAGACGCTGCCTCTGCAGCGGTGATGAAGGTAGCGGGAGCGCTGGTAGAATTATACCGGCCTGACTGACTGACTGACTAACTAACTAACCAACCAACCAGCTGACTAACAAGTGAACTAAATAACCAACCAATCAACTGACTAACAGACCAACTAAATAACCAACCAAGCAACTAGCCAACCAGCTAATTAACTAACACATCAACCAATTAATCATCTAACTATCAAACTAACTAACTAACCAACCAACTGAACATCCAACTAAATAACCAAGTAACCAATCAACTAATCATCTAACGAACCAGCCAATAAACTAACCAACTAACGCATTGTAACGGCCGGATAATAGTCGCTGCGAGGAGTAGCCGAAACAGGAGACGCAGAAAGCACAGCCTCCAAAGAAAAGGAACGGGGATGCACCGTTAGGCTATTCGGGACGAACAGCCTTAAGGAGGGAGAAATGTAACCAGCTCACTAACCAAACAACTAACTAATCAGCGAACCAACTAAGTAAGTAACTAATCATCTAACTAACCAACCAACTAACCAGATAATCAGATATCCAGATGACTGACTCCGTGGAGCTGAAGGCTTCTTGGGAAGCCGCTAGTTGTACAGCTACTCGAATTCTACTGGTCCATATTGCGTAACTTCTCACAGGTTTGTACCTTGCCTTCTCACTGATGTACATTCCCACACTACAAGTCGAACGGTTTGAGGTTCTCACAACGGTGGCTGTGGAGAGTTGTCTCTTCTGGGAGATACCGCAGTCTAGTCCCTTCAAATTCAATCGATGTTTCGGAAGAACATATCTCCTCCATCTTCAGGGTCTACTCTGCTTGTCATGTTTCACGCTGATTTCTTGCTTACATTATTTCTTGATCCTAAAGATAGAGGCCGCACGTTCCTTCGAAACTTCGATTGGTTTTCAATAGGCTACACGGCTTTATAGCCTGGAAGAGGTAACAATTAACTATTTATTAGTACATATATTATGATCAGCTGTTTTATTGAGACGAGACGTCACATTATCTGTTTCTTCGAAGTTTAAAATTTAAACAGAGAGAGAGAGAGGCACGCACGCACACACACACACTGACATACTTACATTCATACAGATAACGTGTGAATTGAATGCTCACTAGTATGCAGTAGGAACACACGATTTGCATGTCAGCTGACCGGCCAGCACTGGTTATAACTCACAACCAAATTAATTGTAATACATGGACGTCAGGAAATGGGCGTAGCATGAAACCCAATTCCCCCTTTCTCTTCTTACTTTGTTTCTGCTGTCACATTTTCATTTTCCATCCCTCTGGCCTGCATTCCATTTCTCACTAGCAAGGAAAATCATGAAGCAAACAAGCCTCCATAGATTTCTTTACGGAACTATGAAATGAAAGCATTAGGCTGCCTCTTGTCTTCTTAACAGTTAACAGTCGGTAGATTCTAAAGGGTTCTGACAATGGTGGACGACACGCAGAATTACCACATCAATCCAATCCTATCTAAGATCCATTTTAATATTGTTCACCCACTTACGTCTTGGTCTTCCCAGTGGTTTCTTTCCTTCCGGCTTCCCCACCAATATCCTATATGCATTCCTCTTCTCCCATACTCGTGCTACATGCCCCGCCTATCTCCTCCTTGATTTGATGATTCTAATAGTGTCATATACCTTGAAAAGTGAAGCAACATTTTTTCTCTAAACCTCTGAAATTATCTACAGAATACACGGCGTCGTGTTCCTGAAGACAATAATCTTCACAATGTTTTCATGTCAGTTCTGTGACAGTTAATTTCCTGGGGCTCTGAACGAAATGATGCGTAGCTACTGCAGATGAAGGAGTGCGTCATAAGTCTACTGTTCGGGAGAGAAATTTATATCTAAGGGCATCTCGCTGGACACCTGTCACAGTACACTTTCACGCACTGAGTGGTCAGTGTTCGGTTATAGGGAACAGCGGTAAGATCCATATCATCAGATGTACACTTGGGCTTCTTCAGGTTAATATTTAAATCTTCCACGATTCAACAAAATTCTTCTGGGCATCTACACAAAGCTACCGAGCAGGTTAATGTAGTGGCAACATTACATATTTTTATTCGGGAGATACCGATTTCGATACTCGGTCAGTATACAGGATATCCTGTTCGAGAGTACTATCCTCTGTCATATGACACCGTACAGTCCGGTAGACGTTCACCGACATTTCGGTGGAACGTATTACCTGCTTGTGTAGTATCAAAGACTAAATAAAGTAATCTGGGGCTTGCTTCTTACTGGTTGCTTGCTTTATTTACTCTCCAAAATTGAAGATGGAGGCAGTACTTTCCACCGAAACGTCAGTGAAGCTCAGTCGGACTGTGTCTTCATATCACAGAAGGTCATGGTCAATGCTGTGATATTCTCAAACGTAATGTAGTCTTTAAAGATGTTCACGGTTTTCCTCAGTATCTTAGGGAGTACGTTGAAATATACAGTGACTTTCCCTTCAATATCGCTACATATTCATCATTCGTGATCTCATTCAGGGTGTAGTCAAGTGAAGGAGATATTCAGCAGCTCAGCCTCGTGTTTAGCACTCATATTGTAGCGTGTAGAGCCGTTACTATGCAACGACCGCGAGATAAGCAAATATACCAGAGCCATTTCTAGGCAACGACTTTGTAAACACATTCCCACTGCAACAAATACACATACAATAATTGAGGTACTTTTATAAACGGAGTTTTCTACTCGGTTTATGCAAAGAAGTTATTAGGAGGGCAGCTGAAATAAGAATCATTCAGTTGGAGTGGAACAACCGTTCAGAGAGGAAGTGACCATGGATGTAGAATAATAACCGTTGTTAGGAGCCGTTACCAGGAAACGTCTAGTAACAGACTGCGAACACTAGACTCTGTGCCCTAGTGAACTGTAAATTATAGAAATCAGTGATAGTGTTATAATTATTTGTAGTTACGACCTGTAAGTGGTCAGTAAATCCAGTTATCGAAAACCCCGTCTGTAGTCACACATACTAAAATAAACTCCATGGTTTTAGTCGGAAAGCGAACTATACCGACCAAGTGACCGTTGCTTGTAGGCGAAGATAGTCACACATACTCTGTGATTATGCTTCTCAGTTGTGTAGGATTTGAGGTTCTCGGAGCTGTGGTTTGAAGTGTTATAGTTTATCGGATATAACGGAAAGTATTTTCGACAGAATACCTGGCGTTATAACCCAGAATATATAGTCCTATTCATTTGTGTTAAATGATTCAAATTCAGTTAAATTTCAATGTTATGTTTTTAAATGTATACTTCTAATTTTTGAAATGGACGAAAGGGAGTTGACACCAAAGTACTTCGCAAAGTACAGTTTCACCCATATTCCTACTTCGTTTTATTCTCTGCTGCCCAAGCAATATCACAATATCTTATGTCATGCATTTTTTTTTATTAGTAGTGGGGTGGGACTAAATCCCTTGTACTGCGGCCACTTCTGGCCTATTTTACAAGCCCCAGATGATAGGTGAGGGTGAATTTCCTCCTGTCTTTATTTCCCTGCGTTTATCCTCGCGTTATATTCCACCCCATGTTCGTATTTGTCACGTTTCCTCGCGAAGCTCAAGCCTATTCCCGCCTCAAGGTCACCTTTTCATTGCCCTGCATGTACAGACCATCTGTGACGTGCTCTAAAGATTCAATTTTATACGTTGTCATTGCCAATTCCCACCGCGTGGCTTAAACATCTCTCTCCGTAGAATTTTATGACCTTAGAACTACTTCCTTTGGTGGGGCTGTAACGCTATGTAGTCAGGTACAACTTCAACGACGTTTCGAAGGAACATATTGCCCCTGTGTAAGATTTGATGTCCCCAGAGCAATCTTCCTGGATATCCGTGTACTACTTTCAAAGTCGGCCAGTGTTGCGGAGGGATCTGTTCCTTACATCTTCAGGGTCGAAGAACAAGCCAAAGGAGAAACCAACATGAAGCAGGTCGCAAGCAGAACCCTTCGATCTATTCCTCCAGAACGTTGATTGACTTTCAACGGATTGCACGGTTTTATATCCCAGAAGACAGGTCTCTTGATATTGCCTCAGTCTTCATTGTCGAAAGGAAAACGAAGCAAGAAAAGAGCAAGAAGGGGACGGTCGTTCTACTACACGGAGTTAAATCCAAGAAGATAAAAATTGTCATGTCTCTCTGTAGGTGTTTATTGCTCCAATTAATGGATAAACATTTGACTTCTAACGTAAACATTCATCTTTAATCTTATATAATTTGTCATCCCAGGTCTTTTCAAGTGGGATTTATGGTGGACAAAGTGGCACTGGGGCGGGGTTTCTCCGAGTACTTCGGTTTCCCCTGCCAATCTTCATTCCAAAAAATTCTCCATCATCATAATCACCCGGGGCTGGCTACAATAGGCCAATCAGTTTCTGCCGTGCCGAGTGGAACCAGTTAGGCTCTACCCCCACTAAGCTAATTAATTATATAATTTGGCACCCATATATCTCTTGATTTGTAGTTAAGTGTGTGGAAATAGACATAATAAGCCATAAAGTGGCAAACTCCCAGGAGAGGCAAGCATAAGTCTTGATACTCCTAATGAGTTCTTTGCGGATGGTCAGTTTAGTGTTAGTGCTTAATCGCTCACTTTTGAATCGGGCATGTATTCTAATAAATGTTCTGAAGGCCTCGGCTTCGATCATTTTTATGTATAATCTCAATGTAACTTTCTTATCGAAGATTACACCGAGATATTTTACACCATTTACAAATAAAATGTTTCGTTCATTCAGTGTAAGATGGGACTCAGGCGGTCGACGACTGCGAGGAACGTAAATCCCCCGAGACATATCTTCCTTAATTTTAATATTCCAATGCTCACAACAGGTCTACATTGAGCTGAGACCGCGCTGGAGTTTTCGGAAAACAAAACCCTCCCGCGATATGTCGCGTACGGACACGTGTCGTCTGCAAACAGGGCTAGGTAAGCACCAGGTGTTGGGGGGGGGGCATCATTAATATGCATGTTGCACAAAGTAGGGGACATGACAGAACCTTGGGACACCCCTGCTCGCATTTCCATTGACTTAGATATGTTGCCTTCTACCGACACACTGAATCTGCATTGGGCAAGAAAGGAGCTAATGAGCTTGAGCAAACTGGTCGAAATTTCCAATTTAGATAACTTATATATCAAACCAGGGTGTCATGTGGTATCGAAGGTTTTTTCGATGTTCAAGAACACCGCGGCTGTAGACATATTATTGTTGAAATTAAGTGTCACGTGGTCTCTTGCTTATCGCATTTCTGCACGGTCCACATAGAGAACACATCTCTTCTATTAAGTTCGTGTCTCTTGCTGCGGGAACGTGTTTACCGAGCCACTGTCCAGAAACGGACTTGGTACATCCCCCCAATCTCGCAGTCGCTCCATAGCAACGGCTGTACACACTGCTATATTTAGATTGTACCTCAAAATAGGACAAAGCTAATTTTCTTCTCACCCTCTGCTGCTCATCCTTCACAAGCATCGTCACATCCAGGAATTCATAAACAATTAAGACCGAAAATATAATTCAATTAACAAATTATCAACCAATAACGTGATATATTCTGTACGTAAGGGAGGAGGCCTGGCTGACGAGCGTCGGAAGTAAATAACGTGTTGGGTTACATGGGATGTTCTAGGAACTGTGGACCATAATATCCTGCTCCTGGCGTGAACTCGTGTTCGATAGAGAAGCTGCAACTCTGTCACGCTCCAGGTTATCTGAAGAAACTCTTTCCTACCGCCTGGTTGGCTAAATAACACTGGAACCTCTAGAGCCTTTGTCTGAATAGCAAATGTCATTTCTGTAAGATTCGCACGTTCGAAAGTTGTCGTCTCTTGCTTCCGGCGCAACAGCATCTCGCCGCTTATTCACATTACTTCTCATATCATTGTATTATGTCTAATATTATATAGAAAAGGTAAAGCTGTCCCTGTATCAGGCCGTGGAGGCCTATAAAATTGTGAGTGGTTGAGGCTCCCACATTTCCTAGACAGTCGGTTCACAGATGGCGGGGAGGTTGTCAGCCTTAAGCACCGGCTGCCCTTTACCTCCCCAGGAAGATTCCTGGTACTCATTTCTGTTAGAGGCTGAGTCGACCCCAAGGCCATAGTGCGTCTGGAAGGATTAGGTCAATTGAAAAATCCACCTCGAGATTCGAACCCGCGACCTTTCTGCTTGTAGCATAGCGCCTCAACCAACTACGTTACCGCGTTCCCTATAATATAATATAATTTTTATATTATATATTTCTTTCTTTCTTTGATTACTATACCTGGGGTCGATTCAGCCTCTAACAGAAATGAGTACCAGGAATATTCTTGGGGGTAAAGGGCGGTCGGCGCATAGGGCTGACAACCTTACCGCTATCTGTGAGTCGATTGTCTAGAAAATATGGGAACCTCAACATCTCACAACCCTATGGGCCTCTACGGCCTGTTACAGGGATACCTTTACTTTACTCTTTTTACTATACCTAGAAATACCGTAGGCTACAAGCCGGAAGATCGCGGTTTCAAATCCCGATGAGGTCATTGGATTTTTTTCATCTGACCTAATCCTTCCAGCCGCACTAGGCCCTGGGGTTTACTCAGCCTCTAACAGAAATTGGTACCAGGAATTAATTAAATAATTTTCCTGGGGATTAAAGCGCGGCCGACACGTAAGGCTGACAACCTTACCGCCATCTTTGAGCCGATTGTCTAGATAATGTGGGATCCTCAACGCCTCACACACCTATGGGCCTTCACGGCCTGGTACATGGTTAGCTTTACTTTTTTTTTTACTTTACTTTTACTAGAAATACTTATTTACTTCAGAATTTTTTTTATCCTCTTAATTTTATTGCGAAGATTGATGTAAATGCATGGCAGGTTGTTGAACGAGCAAATGGTTACATATATTAAAGCGTTAATCACAAATTAAATCATGCGTATAGAGGAAATAACAGAATATATGCTAAGGATTTCAGATTAGAGTCTCAGTTCCAATCGATTGAAACACGAGTAAAATGTTTAACTTCCTCTTCACAATACCGGATATGCTCTCCTAACCATTACGCCTGTATTAGTATTTCGTGTTATTTTAGGCGCATTAGCAAACGAAAGTTACAAAAATGAGTTTGTGTACGCTTCATCCTCTCTCCAATGTTCGTCTGCCCGCCCGTCTGTCCGAATGTAACATCTCCAGAACTGCTGGATGTATAGTCACGAAATGTTAGGTCGAAATATTTCAGTAATATTTATTGGTATATTTGAGATTTGTTAAAAATCTAATGAATATTATGGCCACTCTACATGAAAACCTAAATGAGACTCCAAGAATAAATTTCTGCTTAATTTTAGTACCGAAAATAAAGTTTGATCAAGAACTGTTTAGGAGAAGGAAACACATTGTGACGTGTAGGAGGTGATCAGGGGCTTATAGACGGGTTCTTGGTTGGAAGATTGCATTTATTGCGCCTTATACACGCAACTCGGGACTACAGGCAATACAGCGCTATCGCTGAACTACACACTTCACAGTTCACCGTTACACATGCACTAGGTTTCTCAGTCTTTACTAGCCGTATCCTGGCAACGGATTTATAGCGGTCTCATGATCACTACAAATCACACATGAAGTCTTCTTTTCACAACCTAATTAATTTATTGCCATTATTCTGCAACTACCAATTAGACTGAACTCAGTTCTATTCCTCTGCTCCCAAGCTCATATCCTGGCAGGCGTGTACGGGAATGAAAAAAAAAACGGTCATAACTCCGTAACCGTCAAAATTCGGACACATGTTTGTATGAACTGTTTTGATCACAAAGACATAGGAAATGACCTCCTGCAGTTATGCCCTAAAGTCGTGGAACACCCTGTATAAATAGGTCCGTGCTATGTCAGAATATCTTAGACTAATGCTCTGTACGAGATGAAATGCTTTGAACGGGGAGAGAAAGGTACATGACACACCCTCCTGATGGTTTGCTTTCTTCTGGGGCGTGGTGCATGCAAATTGTAGTGCTTCAGAAAGAAAATCTTCTGTCCCTCTTACAAACACACACGCTCGCATACACAGACCATTAACTTAATAGATTAAACGCCCACAATTTCATGAAATGCAAACAGAGAAATGGATTATCGGTTCGACAGGCAACGAGACAATGAAAACCATTTTCCAACACAATAAATTCGCTTGATCTGAAAGTTCGATAACCTCACTCGAACAGCTCACGAAGCGCGGATGTGTCCGTGAGGAGTTGTATCTTCTGGGAAATGACTGCGTATCGTCCGTTTAAATTCAATCAAAGTTTCCGAGAAAAGCGGGGCCTCCGTCATCAGGGTCGAAAAATATATCAGAAATTAAGAAGCCATCATGAGACTGGCAGTAAGGTCCGGCTTATTCTTCGACCCTGAAGATGAAGACGATATGTTCCTCCGAAACGACTGTTCACTTTAAACGGACAATAAAGCTTTATATCCTAGAACATATAGATCTTCATAACGACTGTGAGAACTTTAAACCCAGCATACACAGGTCAGTACTGTCACGTGTAGGGGTGACTTATAAGACGGGGGTTTCGATTGAATGATTGAATTTATTTCACCTTATAAATTCAGAACTCAATACTAGAGGTAATTACAGCGTCACTATTTTACACGCATTTAGTTTGCCGTTGCACACGCAATAGGATTCTCGGTCTTCACTAGCCGTATCCTGGCAAGGGATTTATCAGTTTCACTGTCACTTAAAATCGCATATAAAGTCTTCTTTTCACATCCTATTTCCCTTCTTGTCGTTATTCTGCAGCTTCCAGTTCAATTCAATCCGTAGTGCATATCCCGCCCTGCTGGCGTCTCGAACTTGACTACCACATTCTGTCTCCAAGCGACCTTCTTTATCTCTTTTTAAAACCTAGGCGCGGACCCTACGGAAAACATCGTTTGCTGTCGTTAAAGAGGCCTAACAGTAGATGGCCTGTTGTTGAGCGCGTTTGCTTCGCGGGAATGTGTTTACCGACCCGTTGCCTTGCAATGGCTATACACGTCACACTATTTTCTATGTATAACACGGTTGACATATTTTTAAACGTAATGCATCTGAATAATTCTGAGTAAAACAACTTTCTTTGTATAAAATCTTCTGCGCGTGGAATAAACTAAGTTAGAAAGTGTATACCGTATTTACGCATGTATAGGCCGCACATTTTTTTTCCAAAAATTCAAGAGGAAAACTGGGGTGCGGCTTATATTCGAAATATTCGAAATCACACTTTATTTAAAAAAAATATATTCATACTTAGTAATACAGGGTCTTCTACTCCTGAAGTAATATTCCAAGAAAATTATTTTTTCTATAATTTCTGTCTGAAAATTGTGCTGCGGCCTATACATGCGTAAATACGGTATTTTGAGCCATATTATGCGTGCGACTCATAAGGGCTCAGTGAGCCGAAACATGTTGTAAAAAACACGAGGAACATATGGTATATCCATATTTCTTATTGTGATGACGGAACAAAATAAAGAAATTAAGTTAGTCTAAAATAAAGAAAAGGCTCGGTTTTTTGCCTGTCATATAAAACTACACGTAGGTCCAATTCGAGATGAAATTTAGGTTCCAGTTGAAAAGTGATTGTGAAATCTTGCCTCGTGACCAAACATTATTCTGACTCTGGCCTAGATATTCTGTACACCCCTGTTTGTGTGCTCTCTTTTTCGTGTCTTACGTAATAAACACGAATATCCTCTCTAATGTCGTCATTTTTCGTCCAATCAAGATGGGTATAACTGTTGACACGGTTAATATAAATTAATTTTCATAGACTTTCTTTCATTTTTCAGGTGTTTCTCATTTCTGAGTCCTGGGTTCAGATTCTGCCAACTCATGTGAAATTCTTGTCACTTTAGCAGGTTTTTCTCCGATTTCACTTGCTAAACTTTCCACCTTTGACCCACACTCATATGTTATCGCCCTCGGGTTTGTGCGGTGGTTGTGACCAGGCAGCTCCTAATCCTATCTTCGGTCTTTAAGTTGAATTTCTCGTATCTGGTCAAAATCTTTCGTCTCTCTCTCTCTCTCTTAAAACAAACTTCACTTCCATAAAACAGAGAGATACTTTATAAATTTCATGTTCATTTCATATTTCGGTCATCACGACAATTTATGAAAAGTATACAGATGACCTGCCGGTCACGGTAGCTGAGCATACACTGTCTTCGCTGGCTCGGAAGCCGGTTATCGTTGGTTCGAATCCCACTCAGGGCATGGATGTTTAGTGTTTGTGTACATGTAGAGGCCTTGCGACGAGCTGATCACCCGCCCAAGGAGTCCTACCGAATGTCTAAGATCTAGTAAACCTTAAATGAAACGGAGAGTTTCATGGAGATAGGCCAAGACCCAAATTGGGGCTGTAGCGCCAAAGGAAAGAAAAATACAGATGACCTATTTACATGAAGGTCGTATATCTGAGACGCAACATGTTTCGACTCCTAATGTGTTATCATCAAGTGCTGATTCATTTTAAGTGCTGAACTTACACCTAATATGGATCCATATTGTAGGGTTGTTCTTTTTGACGTTGGACTTGTTACCAGATCCTCAAATTTAAATTTATAAATTTCATTTATGTTCCCATTCTTCCATTGGCGTTTAAAATAATTTAAATAACAAAAATAGAGGTCACTCAATCATGAAATGTTTCTGTTTGCTGTCAGTGTTTGTGTCATTTACGAGTATTATAAACGAAGCCTAAAGGGAAAATTCAGAACTAATTTACGTCCACCGTTGATTTATTTATATTTTAGTTACTGTGAGAGGCCTATTGTATAATAAATGAAACTGCTACGAAATTAATTTCCAAATTTACCTCTGGTTCTTAATTGCCATATTGGAGAACAGCACAGTTGGCATCTCTGGGCAAGAGAATGCTCAGTGACACTCGTTGCCAGAATAATTGATTCAACTAATTTGTTTCCGTGATATGAATTCAGAATCAAATTGAGGCAGTGTTATCACCAACCGCAATGGGTTCAACCAGTTGTAACATGAGGCTAGTTCTCTAGTGGATAATCTGCGAACTGTGTACTCGTGTTGGGCTCAGTGGTCACCAGATTTCACCACTGTTCCACCATTGAATTTACAGAATTTCCGTAAATCTCATCAAAGTTTATTTCAAACACGAGAAATTGGTTATCGAATAGTAATTAGATTTACATTCACAATATGGTTCTTCGGGTAATAGCAACAAGTCAAGGAGGATGAGATGGGAAGGGCATGTAGCACGAATAGGGGAGAAGAGAAATGCACATAGGATATTGGTGGGAAAGCCAGAAGGAAAGAGACCACTGGGAATACCAAGGCACAGTTGAATCTCCATTGTTAAGATCCGTTACCGGGAAACGACAAGTGAAAGCAGACTAAAAGTCTTAGCGTGTGCTGTAGTGATTTGTAAAGTATGGATGTTGGCGATAATGTTGTGGTTATTTGTAGTTACGACCCGTAATTAGTCAGTAAATCCAATATCCAACCCAAAACCCCATCGAGAGTCAATCTAACGCGTGATAATGATGTAATGTCTTGTTTCATGTGGTGCAGCTGTTTGTCCTACTGTCGATTCGTCCTCATATTGCGTCCTCACTTTTAGGTTCAGATTCTTTGCTTGTTATCCTCATTCAAATCTCTTTCCTTGGTTAAAGTTTTATGCATGTGTCTGTTCATGAAATACTGTACTGTGCAAGATATTTAGTGGAAGTTCAGATCCTAGCAAGTCAATCGTGTAGATGGGGCGCTGACAAAGTCCATTTTGTTGTGTTCTAGACAGGTGATTACCAGGGTACATGGCCTTATTGCAAATTCTAGTGAATCGGGCGTTACAAGCTCACTGCTGTAGAATACAGATAACCCATACAAAGCTTCTTTGATGATAGCTTACATCGTCATTTTCCGCAGTTTGTATAAACCAGATTGACGTGACTTCATAAACACAGGTCTATATAATTTTTATAAGTTTTAAATATTTTCTCTTCTTTAACAAAAGAGCGGGGGTTTCGAAAGTTTGTAAGTGATTTAAGCACAGCCTGTCTAATTCGATTCATGCTGATTAATTTACTTAGTCTCTTCTTTAAGGGATATAAACAAATATATAATAATGACCAGTTAGCTGTTACATTATTTTAAGAAGGAACTCATTTAATTTCTCCGTTATGGAGCCCGTTTTCTATACACATCTGAAACAATATCAAGGAATCTAATATCTGGTATCACCTCCAAAAATTACTGTCAAAAATAATTTAGCTTATATTATTGTCACATGTGTGGGTGACATATATTGATCCTTCACAGCTCAGTCGTGATATCTGGACCACGTACATAACAAAACTCTGCATTCTGCCTACAGAGTGCATTAGTGTGTTTCATATGGACCTCATATTTTTTCCCTAAACAGCATTAACCGGTTGATCGATGTAGCGTATACATAATATGTTTCCAGTGAGGTACGAACTGAATTGTTATATATTGTACAGAAGAAGTTAATTTTGTTGCGTTAATTTCAGTTTTCTTTGTGTACGACACTGTATAGAAGATTCCTGACGGAATAGCAGCAATTAAGTTCACCATCAGCAGCGAAATTCCTGCTGAATGCTACGATCCTGCAGTCTTTCCTCGTTGGGGGAAAGTTATTAATTGGTTCGGAGGTCTTATGTTTCAATTAGCTCGGTAACATTGCGCCCTCTCCTCTGCTCTCTCTGAATACAAAATTACCTTCGATCCGTTCTGGATATTGTCCAGCTAACCACGCTAGCGGCAGCAGGGTTGGGGTCAGTTCTCACTCTCTAAGTCTGCACGTAATTAGCACCACTGGGATGTATCATCATCCGGTGATTTGATAATAATTATAGAATAAAGATATGCCATGCGCTGTAGTCCTAAATGAGAAGGATAGGAGAGCAGATTGGTTCAAACCATAACTCTTGTGATTACTTATAGGAAGTTTTGCAGTTCATATCTCCGTCGGGGAACCATACACAGAGGATATACCATGCAAATGCCGGATTAGTACCTTAAATTGGGCAACGACCGCTTCCATGCATATGCTTTCCAATTCATTGTTTAATAATATCATTCCTTTCGATGCTATCTACTCGTGTACTGAGCTATTAAGAGTATGGACCTACAGTAAACACATATCACGTGATCGCTATCCACCTAGTCTATTGGCGCGTCGGTCGGATCTACAGAAAACACAGCTTCGTCTATTTTTGCGTGTAGGACCGTGTTTGCAGAGCTGTTGCCTGGCAACGCGTTGATCAAATCCGTTACACTATAAATTTATTCTTATGGTCAAGAAAACGTGGGTATATACATCCACCCTGCCATACATCTTCATGGCGTGGTGCTTGGGTAAGCGCAGGAACAATTTTGCCCTTTTATTTACTTCCATGGCAACATAACTGTATTTTTAAATTCTAATGTTAAAAAATTCTTATATAAATGGGACATTTATACGAATTCAATTTCGCATTTTATTGCTGTCAAAATTTTGAATGTTTTTTATTTCCTAGAGACCACCTGCCAGCGCTTTCAATTTATGTTTTCTTTTGTTGATGTAAAGCCAACCAAATATTTTGCCTTCATTTTAGCTGTGAACATCAAATGCGGTTTTTACAAACCACACAAAACTTGCGAACTGACTGATGTGGTTATTGTTCCTGTAGTCCACGTGAACTTTCCAGCAAATACTTTAACAGTTCCAGAACCTTCCAAATTGACTGTGAAATTCTATTTTTCGCTCTGCCTGTCTCCTATACATTTTAAGGGCCTTATTTTTTTTCTGTGTCAAATTATATTGACCTCTCTTCATCTTTACCTTTCACACTTAACTAACTTCACGGTGCTGAGCCCTTCTTGAGAAGCAGCCACTTGTGCGGATGCCCAAGAACTTACCACCAATTTATGGAACCCGAATGTTTATTACTGTGTTCACAAGAGCCCTCCACTGGTCCATTTCCTGCGCCAGATCAGTCCAGTCTATACAACCCAAACCTATCTCTCGAAGATCTATTCTAATATTGTCCACCCACCTACGTCTTGGCCTTCGTAGGGGTCTCTTTCCTTCTGGCTTTCCCACAAATATTCTATATGAATTCCTCTTCTCCCACATTCGTGCTACATGTCCTGCCCGTCTCATGCTCCTTGACTTGATCATTCTATTTATACCTGGCGAAGAGTGGAATTTATAATGCTCGCCTTAAATTTCATACGCTGTAGCGTAGTTGGTTGAGGGGCTATGCTACAAGCCGGAAGGTCGCAGGTTCAAGTACCAATGAGGTTATTTTATTTTTCAATTGACCTAATCCTTCCGGCCGCACCATGGCCCTGCGGTTGATTCAGCCTCTAACAGAAATGAATGAATTAATTAAGGAATTAATTAAATAACTTTCCTGGGGAGTAAAGCGCGGCCTGCGCATAAGGCTGACAACCTTACCGCCAACTTTGAGCCGATTGTGTAGATAATGTGGGACCCTCAACGTCTCGCAACTCTATGGGCGTTCACGGTCTGGTACAAGGATAGCTTTACTTTACTTCTTATTTTTTAGAGTTATTTAGATTAATTTTGTCTGATGCCTGTTGAATTATGATCTCTTGTTGTTATTGCTACTACATCTGTTATACCATGACCTAAATGATCTTGATGCTATACGATAGTTTATAATATGTGTAATACTTATGCAACTCTATTGATGAACGACCAGGGTCCTATTCGGGAGGGCAAGAGATATTTCTTGTGCTCTAGTTTTCTACACCAGAATGGGTCCATCCCAACCTCCTAGCTAATGAGTACCGGCGGTCCGACCTAGTGGAGCCTTACCTATACTTCTTCTTGGCGTGATGTTTTATTAAGCACAGAGACAACTTTACCTTCACAATGAATAGTGTCAAAGGTCAAGATGTTTAGTGAATATTGTGACATGACGCCTGAACGCCGGAAGCTTGCAGTCAGAGAAGAACCGCAGAGACGTCCATTACTAGACAACGGTTCGGTAAACATACTTCCTGGGTTACATTCTCAGCAATGGAAGGAGAGCCGTTGATGGGTAGCAAGTCGCAAGGCACATTTCCATGACAACGAATAGGCACACACTGATACAGGAAATGATATTCATGGTGATCTCTATTCGGTTCTTCTGGAATTATAGAAGGGGACACACGCACACCGACCGTCATTTGCAATGTGACTTTGACTTGGTAGTCAGTCAGTCAGTTAGTCGTAGGAGAATTCAGAAGTTGAGTGTTCAGCTGGGGAGTGTTAACCTGCGGACACCGGAAGCTGAAGAAGTTACCGATTCGCAAATCAGAACAAAGTCAGTCACGCAGAAGAGAAGACACTCGTAGTCCAGTAAGGAATGGAGCGAGTCTTAGTCATTGATTGTGAGCTGTTGTAATTGCTTGTGAATGAGAGAGATTGTAAAGAAGACGTCAGTAAATCCAATAACCTAATTCAGAACCCGTTATTATTAGTCACGGAAACCCGGACACGTGACAGTATTAAGTAGAAAAAGAAATAGAGGGAAGCGGTCGTGGCCTAATTTTAGGTATTACCGCGTCATCTGCGTGTTGTAGTCAGTATGATCGGTATCCCTACTAACATTCTAAGAAAGCACCTGCCAAATACAAACAGATCAGAAGCACAACCTCTTGAGCTAAGTTGCAGTGTTAGGCTAGGAACACACAGCGACATCGGTCGTACGGAAAAATGTCGTACGATTATTTTGCCGTACGACCTCCTTTTCACACTAGAGCGACCAAATACATTTCTTTGCTCTCCGACTGTCGTACGGTAGATGTTGCATGTCGTCACGTATGAAAGCTACGACTACAATTTATATTCTACTGCTTGATGCGACATGAACCGTACGGACGTCGTACGACCGATATCGCTGTGTGTGTTCCTAGCCTAAGTGTTGTGCTGAATGCTGTAGCGGTCCGACTGGTGCAACTGTTAGTATGCTTAGTGGAGCAAAAGCGGAAATACTCAATTTGATGTTCAAAACATTCATATGGCCTCTGTAACGATGCCACTTGCTTCAAGCGTTATTTTGAAGGGCATGAAAGAACCCTCGAAACACCAGGTATGTCGAGATATAATATTTCATATTATATGGCATAGCTTTTTATTATTCGTGTGCGTTTGATTTCATAGAAATAAATACATTTTCTGGTATGAATTAGTAATCCGAAAAATGCTCCGCTCTGTAAGTGCTTTTGCATATTTTCAGTATTAATGTACATTTGTAGGATTTTAAAATCAAATAATTCATTACATACGAGGTGGAAAATTCGATTCATTCTATTGAGAGCAGCCCGTGTACAGGGCGCTCAACGTACTGAAGGGCATGAGATTGTAAGGCAACCACTTCTATAAACGTTTCTGTCTACACCGAGAATTGTGCGTAAATAAACAACGGTCCCACGTCATGCAAACCTATGAAACAAATAAATAACTGAAGAATGCCGTCTTCTGGGATATGACGCCGTGTAGATCATGTGTGAACCGACGTTTCGTTGGAACATATCACATCCATCCTCATGGTAGAAATATCCTCTTAGCCTGAGTAGGTGGCTAGCAGACTGAGCTACCAGTCGACTTGTGATCTACACGGCGCTACATCCCAGAAGACATCATTCTTCATAGTCACCGCTGTGATAACTTCAAATTCTACAAACACATAACTGATACAGCGTCTGCAAATTAAGGTCTCGTATGGGTTTGTATTAAAGTAAAATGTATGCACNGACTGAGCTACCAGTCGACTTATGATCTACACGGCCCTACATCCCAGAAGACAGCTGTGATAACTTCAAATTTTAAAAATACATAACTGATACAGCGTCTGCAAATTAAGGCTCATATTGTATATGTTTATATTAATGTATCATGTGTGCAGGTGATTTTTAGCATAAATTTTGAATAATTTTCAGTAAAACTGTATTATTGAATGTATGCTTTAACCAACAACTCTTGTGTTTTCAACTTCCCTCCTACACTCAAGAAGGAGAGGCAAGAGAATTTCATTTGTACATTTGTAAACACGCCTGACGTGGAGATAAGACTTCGTTGGTGTTATTTACCTCTGAATTATACGCTAGAGTGAACACACCTTCTTGGCCTGACAAATGAGAAGCTTCGTAACTTGTGCTCTTCGCCAAGTACAATTAGAATGATCAAGTCAAGGAGGATGGAGCGGGAAGGGCATGCATTACGAATTTGGAGAGGAGGAGTCCATATAGAATATTGGTGGTAAATCCAGAAGGAAAGAGACCAATGGGAATACCAAAACATAGGTTGGTGGATAATATTAAACTGGATGTTAGAGAGATAGGATGGGGTGGTATGGACTGAATCGATCTGGTTCAGGATAGGGACCGGTGAAGGTCTCTTGTGAACACGGTAATGAACCTTCGGGTTCCATAAAACGCTGGGAATTTGTTCAGTAGTTGCACAACTGGCGGCTTCTCTAGAAGGGCTCAGCTTCATAAATGAACGAATCTTGGTCTGAGATGTTTTTGTTTCTTTCTCGAAGTGAGACACTGTAGAAGCTGAAACTTTAATGTATGAATATTATTGAAACTAGGATAGTCCTTTTTATGGCAGTTAAAAGAACAGAGTATGAATGATGATTGAATTGCATAAAGAAATTCTACCACAAACCTTGCACATCGCTGTAACAGCCGTAGCCACTGTACATACTGACAAGAATACGGAATACATTTCTTCTTTTCGTTAGATTAATTAAAGGAGCTTCACGAGAAAATATGGCGTCCGATAAGAAGATTACAAAAGAATGATGAATTTTAAAGGACCACGCCTAATTGAGGAATCATCTCAACATTTTCTTGGACGGACTGAGGAATACCAGGGAAAACCTCAGTAATTTGAGTCCGATGTCGCAGCAGAGACTCGAACATACTATGCTAAATACGAGACTAGACACTTACCCCTCTGCTAACCTGTTCAGTTAATATAAATTTCGCGTGTCTGATGATGTTCTCTGCTAGGTCCCATGTAGGAAACAGGACAGATACATTGTTGATACTCTTCGAGATTAATTCAGAAATATTTTTATAGTGTGCATCCTGTTGTGTGTCACAGTAATGTATCAGTCATCACAACAAGAAAAATGGTATTACAATAAAGTTCCATCTATGCGATATTTATTTTAATTGCAATACTATTTTTCTTGTTGTTTTATGTTACCTAACCATGTAACTGATTCAGAGAATCAAATTTCCGCTGGCCCTGTCTGAAACCACTGCTTCTAGCTGTCCTGCCTTGTCCCACTCTGCTCTGAGAAGGACGAGAGGACGGGTCCTGGGGAACTTTCTAACAAAACGACGCTCATTCTTCCACCCCGCAATAAACTGTCTCTCAGGTCGCCCTTCGCTTTTCACTTTCATCTGTTCTTTTACGGCACTTTCTGTCTTTCTTTCTCTCATATCATGCACTCTTTGTCTCAAGGAAACCGTGGCTAGGATACCGATTGTCTTAACTATTGTATTTCATGATATTCCTCACCGTTCTAGGCATAGGATCGGTCAGTACCTCGAATTAGTCAAGGACGGGCTCCCTCAACATCCTTTTCAATGTATTATTCATTAATCGTCCTACTGTTCGTTGCGTTTCGATTTGTCTGGCTTATTGGCGACGCCATTAAATGAACCACACATGGAAATGTGTTTATTCCTTTAAAATGAAATGGTCACTCTATGTGCCACGTCATGTAACATCAAAGAGTCTTGAATATGGCCCACAGAATGCATTTAGTCTTATATCTTTCGTATGACTTCTGGAATAGGAATAGCATTTTAATAAATATGTGTCCGGATGAAAGGTATTCAAAATAAAATACACACATTTATGGCTTACACCATTACAAAGAGAAATTATCAGAGTTCCCTCTGAGTATATAACTTTCTGAATAAATTTCAATGCGGGCTCCCCTGGTTGCACGACAAATATCCAGACGATCCAGCATGTTTGGTGTTACCGTAGCCACAGGGTGCCTTATGCGGGCTTTCGGGTGTTGCAGGTCGTTGATCTTAACCTGGTAGACAATGTTCTTTACATAACTCCACAAGAAAAAATCCAGTGGGGTTAAATCTGGTGAGGTAGTAGGCCAAGCGATTGGTCCACCTCTGCCGATCCGTTTCCCAACCATCTCTCTGTCCAAATAATGCCTAACACGCTGGCATAAATATCGTGGCTCATGCGCGTAAGCCGGGCATGAAAAAACTTCCAGAGTTTTCCTTTCCGATGACATAAACCGGATACATATATGACAGTTATTTTTCGAGATTTTTTTTTTTATTTTTGACACCTTTCATCCGCACACCCGATGGAATTAACAGACTATTCTTTGAAACTGAGTCGCAGATTTTTTTCTGTGATGTGTGGATTGAGGTATTAAGTATTGCCCAGAAGAGCTCGGCCCCCCCTTCCGAAATAAATTCTTTTACTTTCGACATGAATTTCCCCTTTTACCTACTATTCTGCTCTTCTTTTCTACTTTTCCATTTACTTCACTCTCAAAAGTGTTAACCGTGATCACACTTCTTGTGTTTATGTCTAACGCTGCACACATATAAATTCATTAAAATTGCTCCTTATATCACGAATTGTTTCGATCGCAGTGGCCTCACGGTCTGAGGCATGAACTGTGTTCGCTAGCTCGAACGCAGGGATCGTGGATTCGAATCCCACTCAAGGCATGGATGTCTGTATTATGCGCGTTTATCCTGTTTGTGTTGTCCTGTGTTTAGATAGTGGCCTTGCGACGGGCTGATCACTCGCCCAAGGCGTCCTACCATCTGTGAAAAATGATTACGGAACAGAATAAGAAACCAGGGCTCTGAATGGGCTGGAAAAAGATCATACTTTAATAAATTAGCGGAAGTAATTTATCTTTTGCCGGTCACGGTAGCCGAGCGGTCTAAGGCATGCACTCTCTTCGCTCGCTCGGAAGCCGGGATCGTGGGTTCGAATCCCACTCAGGGCATGGATGTTTGTGTGCGTTTTTCTGTGTTTGTCTATAGGTAGAGGCCTTGCGACGAGCTGATCACCCGCCCAAGGAGTCCTACCGTATGTGTAAGTTCTAGTAAACCGAAGTGAAACGGAGAGTTTCATGGAGGTAGGCCTAGGCCCAAAATTGGGGCTGTAGCGCCACAGAAAAAAAAATTTACTCATATGTCGTTACGAGAGAAAACCCAATAATTATTTCAGAAGTATATCGCTTCTAATTAGTTAAATAAATTATGGCGTCTGTTTTCGTTCTCGAAGCTGTTATGTACAAATCTGAATATGAACACGACTCAACAATCTTGCATCTAAATTTCTTTGATAACTTGCTGAAGGGTTGTAGTAGAAAGCACTCTACATGCTGTGGGGTGGCTGTCACAAAGGGACTTTGATGCAACAATCAAGCAATAAATCAATCAATCGACAGATAGATGGATGGATGTAGGCAATGCCCGAAAAGACATATGTGTGTTGGACACGTGATATATTGCCGTTCTTAGTGGAACTTTAACCACAAATAATAAGGGATCATTTATATCTCTGGCGAAATAAAGGAACCTACTGTCTGCAGAGGCTACGAAGAATTCTTTCGAACCAATGGCTAAATTTGATACTGAGACAGACATGGAGGTAGGGCGAGGAGAAAAGAGCAGGGGATAATATTAAAATCGATTTTAAGAAACAGGTTCTGGAATGGATGCATGTTGCCCAGGATAAAGCCCATTGGCGGGATATCATGAATATTATAATGAACCTACAGGCTCCATAAATGAAAGAGAACATGTTGGTCACTGAGAATAGGCTCCCGAAGAAGTCGTTGGTTGCCTGCAGTTAAGTACTTAAACGAGACAATATATTAATCCTCAAATTTCACCACCACCTACCAGACTGCACGGTGTCATAGTAAAGACAGTCACAGTACGAATCTTCACCACTTCGAAAACTAAAATAAGGCCTATTTTATGCATTTATTTACTCGAGCGTGAAATAGAACTTCAGTTGATAAGGAGATGGTGAATAATACACGAACGAAACCTGCGAGTCTCACCGCATTTAAACTGTAACGAGAAGAACTCAGTTGCGTGACTTCATTCTTTTCGCTGGTTGTATTCCTCGCATTACCGACGTTTCTTCCCGTATGAACTTGACTGAAGTTAAGAAATCCCATTTCAGTCCATGAATAATCCATCGCACAAGCGTGGCTGGGATCTGACGGTGAACGTTCCTCAGGAGGGTCCCCACTTCGTCCATTTCCGGTTCAAAAATACGGACTACTGGAGGTCAGGCTCTTGCATAAGAGCATCATGTGGTCTAAGAGTACTTAGCGTGATGGACAGGTGGAAAACTTATTGTAGCGTGTAGACCCGTTGCGAAGTAATGAGTCTGTAAACACCGGCCGTTGATAGGTAATGACCGTAAATAGCAACAGACGAATGGTGTTCTCTACGGCGTCCGAGCGTTAGCCACGTGATGTAACAATATAAGAACTCTTGGAATGGGTGTTTTGTTTGTGGTCCGTGCCGAAGTTATATAACGAGGACCAGATGCTGTGAGAGACAGTCTTGAGATGGCAATTAGAACAGTAGGAGTTAGTTGTGAGAAAGTCACCGGAAGCTGAGGAAGCTACGGAGCTGGAAGCCGTTGCCAGGCGACAACCTGTTGGTAAATTGGCACAACAGACGGGCGTCTCATATGTCAGCACACGTGGAGTGTTGGAGGGACGTTTGCACCTGCATCCCAGCAAAGCAACATCAATAAATGAATTGAAAAAAAAGGGAAATTGTCAAGTGTGTTGAATATTGCCGATGCTTTAGAGACGTAATTACTGCCAAAGCAGAGGACAATCTGGACGTCGCTTTTATTGTCGATGAGGCATATCTTCATTTATCCGGTTACGTCAACAGCCGAAACAGCCGCATTTGAACAGCGACTAATCCACTTGAGATTAAGGCCGCGCCATAGCTCAAGCGGTTAGTTGCTGGCCCGGGTCTGTTCAAGTGGGATTTGTGGTGGATAAAGTGGTACTGGGGTAGGTTTTCTCCAAGTACTTCGGTTTCCCCTGCCAATCTTTATTCCACCAAATTCTCTATCATAATCACCCGGAGCAGGTACAATAGGCCAATCAGTGGCCGACGTGCCGAGTGGACCCAGCTGGACTCAACCTCCCACTATGCGACTTTAAAAAAAATCCGCATGAGATTATGGATACGCCATTACATTATCAGAATGTTGGTAAATTCTGCGCCATATCACGAAACCGGATAATCGGCCCCATACTCTTCGAGGACACTATTACCCCGGAATTTGATCGTGAAGTGATTCTTTACCTCTTCTTTGCCCATTTAAATGAAGACGAAATTGTTCACTGCTCCCTCCAACAGGACCGTGCTACTACACAGAGCTCGCGTTTTCGTGACGCTGCCGCGTCAAGCACAGAATAGTTTCAAAGAACATTTGGCTTCACTGTCCCCCGATCTTACATTTCTGTTGTAGTTCAATCTTTTCCTTCCAATTTTTGGTTATTAAGAATTGTTGCCTAGCAACGGGCATAATTTCGTTGTTTGTCTCGTGGTCGTTACATAGCAACGGCTTTCTATATGCCACAGTGTATTAACATTATTATTATTAACATGCGTACCGCATGTCTCATCCATCTTAAATGAGGGAAGATGAAAAATTGGGGAGGGGGGGGGCTTGTGTCTGTAGTAGGAATATAGACACGAGAAATTTATATGAGATTTTTGATTGAAGACCTGAAGAAAGGTGACCCATTTTGAGATCTAAGCGTAAATGGAACAGAAACAAAAATAATTATCGATAATGTCAGTTGGACTCAACTGACTCGAGATAGCGCCCATTGGCGGCCCGCTTTGAAAACAGTAATGAATCTTTCGGGTGCCTTAAGTAATTATATGGAGGAACAAACCAAAGGGTTACGATTTATGCAACAAGCAACGCAAGAACTGAATATGGTCTTGATTTTCTCACGTTCTGACTTCCTTAGCAGTTATATAAGGAACCTGGCTCCTTAGAGTTTGTTGCAAGAATCAGGTATGATTGGTACATAACCTCTAAACTCTGCACTCTGAGAAATCAACATTATACCTGTAATAGCAATGTCTAACAACGGAATTTGATCTTCTGATATCAGTTATATTCCGCGTGCGCCCTCTACTCTACTACTCTTTTGTTGATTTCTGGGAAACTCGAGGGGTTTAATACCTCAAAGGGAGCTTCAGTTTGTTGCTGACAATTCCTGCGGGTGACAGTGAGTAGACCCTCTACAGTAGATGGTGTACACTCCTAAGAAGTGATCTAGAGCCTTGAGATAATAACCGGGATAGTGGTGATGTTGGTGATTCTCCTCGGTCCAGTTCTTGCTCAATTAGTGGCGACTGAGCCACAGTAATGGCCACTAGAAGCCACCATGTCTGGAGTACTCAACGGCTACATGAACTCTTCTCGCTTCGGCGTGCACGCATGCGCACATACACATAAATCCAGTTGCAAGCGTCACATGAATTATACGTACTAATTGCCGTTTGTTATCTAAGAGGATCCAGAGTTGTGTTCATGTGAAGTGCGAGTGTTTTCGAGACGTGTTATGACTTCTGACTTCATGGAGCTGAGCCCTTTTCGAGAAGCTGCCGGTTGTGCAGTCGCTCAAGAACTTCATAGGATTAATTACCGTGTTCGTAAGAGCCTCCCACTGGTCCCTGTCCTGAGCCAGATGAATCCAGTCCATACTACTCCGTTCTGTCTCTCTAAAATCCATTTTAATATTTTCGCGTGTAAGGATGACAATAGACGGGTTTTGGATTGGTAATTAAATTTACTGAACACTTACAGATCGTAACTACAAGTAACTGTAGCGCTATCGCTAATTTACATATTCTGCACTTCACTAGAGACACTTCTGAGTGTCTTCACCGGTCATTGCCTGGTAACGGCTTTCAACGTTGGACGTTCTCCTCACTCTGGGTTCCCTGAACTATCCCCGTGCCTCAGCTACCAGCTTCTTACAGCAACAGCTCGCAACGACTGAACCTCACTTCTCTAATTCACTAACCCGACAACCAACTCTTCTCTTTCCTGCACTGCACTCACTAATTGGCCTGCTTATAACATTAGGCACGGGCCGCACTGGAAACACAGTTTCTCTGTTGCTGCAACCATTGTTTCATGCGCAGCCATCCGCGCGAACCGTGCAAGAAACACCATTTTCCAGCCAGTCTCTAGGCGCGCTGACCATTACGTAGCAACGGCTGTTGTCTCGTTGTTTCATGGTCGTTGCCTAGCTACGGATCAATACTCTACAATATTATCCACCCACCTACGTTTGGTTCTACCTAGTGGTCTCTTTCCTTCCTGTTTTCCCACCAATATCCTATATGCATTTCTGTTCTCCCCATTCCTACTACATTCCCTACCAATATCATCTTTGAGGCACATGCACAGTTTCATATATATCATTATCTTCTACGGTTACGGTCTTCTGCGATATGACGCCATATGGTTTGGTAGAATAACATTTCGAGGAAATTGCCGCCTTTAGTTTACGTGCCTTGATTTTAACCTTACTGTAGAGGCAGCTGGTTGAACCCAAACGTTAGAATATCTCTACCAAACAACACGGTGTCACTTCACAGAGGACCTTAATCTTTATTTTCACCGTAGTTATATCTTCAGAACCTACTGAATTTTTGGGTAGAACTCCGTTTTCCTGTTCTTGAGGTCCAGTGATTTCGAAGGCCATCCTCCCAGACGGAGTCGTTCTTGCCTTTTCTTAGTCCCTTCAGGCAAATACTGGAATAATACTGTCACGTGTAGGGGGGTACGTATAACTACTAATGATCGATTCTGGATTTGATTATTAGGTTTATTTGACGTCATTATCACATTCACAATCAATTACAATAGTTCACACGTGTTCTGTGTTCTCTCGTACTTCACTTGTGCTCCGCTCTCAATTCTATACTCTTGACTTCCACTTTTAAGCTCTGCCTTCACTTCTCTTGACTTCACTTCTAAGCTCTGCCTTCACCTTTGAACTCTTGACTTCATTTCTAAGCTCTGCCTTCACGTATGAGCTCTGCCTTCACTTCTGAACTCCTATCTTCAATCCTGAACTCTGAACTGCTCTCCCTTTATTCCTGCTAGGCGTCGCGTCTGGGATAGGAATCACTTCTTGAAGAGTTCCGTTTGTCATATTCGTTGTAACAGTCTGTTTAGAATGTCGTTTCCATGGATGTGTTTCCAATAGCTCCATCAAAACCCAGAGTAACGATGTATTTCGCGTTGCCACGGGAACGCGCCCCGCAAAGCACCGCCCACCAGATGCGCAGGTTGTGGCTTTCAGGCCGCACGTCACAATGTCTTAAGTGAAGGCAATGCCGCGCTCTCCAACAGCCTTAATAATTCATTATACAGTGATCTTCTTACCACTGTTTCTCTATAATCTGATCTGCCCTCCTCATTGGCACATATGTAGGGTTTGAGGTTATCACAGCGGTAGTTAGAAGGGTTCTTGGATACAATGCCGTGTAGATCGTTGGAAGTCAAGCCTGCTCTACTGCCTACCTGATAATTCTTCAACTCTCAAGAGTTAGGTGACTTGTTCTTCTGAAACGTCGGTCGACTTTCACCTGGCTACACAGCGTTATATACCAGAAGATATGTCTCTATAAACAATTTATTCGACTGGATATGCATTTCTGAAAAATATAAATCATTTTGAAGAAAGCAGTCCTCTGGGATTTGGCACCGTGAAGACTGCTTTCTTCATAGTCACCGTCGTGAAAGCCTCAAATCTTACATAAATCTTTTTGCTTTAAATTTGATCGCAGTACACAGCACATAGCCAGTAAACCCTCGCTAATCTGGCTACAGTTAATCCGGATCGTAATATGGAAAATGGGAAATTCCCCTCACACGCTTTAAAAGATAGATGGGATTTAGGAGCGAGAGGGGTTAGAGCAAGAGGACTTTCAGACTGTGTTGCGGCTAGCTGCAGAGACTAAAACCACGCAAGAAAACAATCGAGATTGGCTTGAGCTGGATGAAGGAGACCCTGGATTTCAGCTTCTTTTCTTTTCATAGTTTTCAAATAAAATCTCTACAGTTATATTTTTATTATTTATTTTCCTCATCGCTATCTATTAACACCGCTCTTTTCCTACCCGCCTTTGCTTATATCGGCGCAGTCGGAATGGTGTTATCCCTGCTACACCTGTTTCTACCTTAGGACAGTGTATGATGGCCACTGGAAGTTGTTCTCACAGATCAAACTAAGGAAGATCGGTATAGGTACGGGAAACTAGCTGGGTCGGTTTGCATGAGTCTCAGGGTAGCGATGCCGAAGAAAGCGTTTTTCTGAGAGTTGAGCCAATTGACGTTTATTCACCTGCTAATTCACCACACTGTTAAATTAATGTATTCTTAGCTTTACGTTACAGCGTTAC
>NW_019718627.1:689627-701132 GCF_002891405.2 Cryptotermes secundus | reverse complement strand
GGGGGGGGGGTTAGAACTATATTTTGCTTCATTTTTCTGGATTATCGTTTTATCCGAATGAAATACCCCATTAATCCTGATGACCTCCCCAATTAATCTGGATTATTAAGGGTTTACTTGTATTTTCTAAAATACTGATTGCAGCCGCTCCGTCGGTTCCGATGGTTCGGCCGGTATTTTCGCTGATTTACCGGGATTATCGTCGGAGAGCTGGAAATAACCCCTTTCCCTAGGGTTGGTTGGGGAGGTATTGATACGAGTGTAAGGCTTCCCAGGGGGAGTGGTTTCGGAATAGGATTAAGCGCTAATTCTGGATCAGACGCAATTAACGATGTGGTATTTCAGAAACCCCTCAGCTGGTTTGAATCATCTGAAATTTAATCGGCAATTCCACGTATCTCTTTTGCACTCAGATTAATGGGTTTCGGCACTCGAATGCTCGCCACTTGCTTATTACCCGGAACTGTCGAACCCAGCCTCCTTGTGTAACTGCCGCCTCTCGACTTCACAGCTTCATCGACCAAACTCTCCCTGCCACCGGAAGTACAAATAACTCTCAAAAGCGGTCATTATGTCTAGATCTGTTTTTGACTTCCCTGGGCTCGGCATGCGGAAACTGGGTACCAAGGGTCATACTGCACGAGGCTGTTCTAATTATTAATAACATTACTATTATTTGTTATTACTGTTATGCCTCTACAGCCCTACTGTTGGCCCTTGGCCGCTTTTCCAGGTTCTTCATCCTATACACAGTCGGTAAGATTCCTTAGACGGGGGATCAGGCCGTCGCAAGGCCGCTACCTACACACAGAATAAACGCACAGAGACATCCATGCCTCAAATTGGATTCGAACCCACGATCCCAGCGTTCGAAGACGAAGAGAGTTCATGACTTAGACCGCACGACCACTGTGATCGGCAATTATTAAGCACATAGGGAAGATAAACTTATGGTTACATGACCATATCTGAAAATGTTTCAGTTAATTTTTGGCCTAATGTAATATACGCGTAAAGAACGTTCGAGACTTCGGGCATGAAGACTCGTTCACACTGCTCCTTACTGATTTCTGAGACGAAAATTTCGCGCGAGAAAATATCCACGCATAGTTTTAGGGGTGAACATTTTCGCCCAAATTAAATACGATTTCACAATTGGGCATGCCTTCCCTGTGATAACGTATTAAGCCAAAGGACAATAAAATATACGCCGGGCATGAAGTTTCTCAAAGAAAACTTTCATCTCCGTCAGAATCATGGAATTCCTTGGCTATAGTCAGGAGGTGCGAATTTCCGGACACTGGAAAAAACCTGATTCGTGCCATGCACGTATATTCTATCGTTGTACTGTGGACTATTTACAGGAAATTTTACAAAATGTAATTGGGAACTCACACAAAATAAAGTTTTCAATTCTCCGATATCGGTCCACCGTTGCTGCATGCTGTTGTATCAGCGTTTCTTTCGGTGTACAGGCCCTGATCAGGCATCACAGTCTTAAACCTGGACTAAAAGGGAGGGTACCCTTGTCCCTCTGATTAATTAGTTAACCATCACACCATGAGCGCATGGGAGGGGTGGAGATGTACTGACCTCAGCACTAGGTGGAGGTAAATTGTTGGCTTCACGCCCCAGCCGCTTTAACCTCGGCCAAAAAGCCCCGATACCTATTGGATAGGAGGCTGGGTGGGCCCCAGGGCCGGTATGGACCCCGTGGAATCGGGTGAAACCTCCAGTTTCTGGCGAAAGTCGATCCCCGGCCGTCCAGCCCGACGCTATACCGACTGAGCTAGCCCAAGTCCCCTTCAATTTTGGGATTTCCTCACTAATATGGCACTTGGGTGATTAAATAATAAGGAAATTAGTAATAGACAGGAATTGTGTTATTCCAACAACTTTAATTATGACCTCTGAAAGTAAAGTCAAGTATACATATGTGACAACAGAATTGCTGAATGGATTTACTAACCACTTATACCCACGACTTGGACTTACAAGCAGTTACAGCATCACCGTGAATCTCCACATTTCACAAATCACCACAGCCACTAGGCCTTTTCCACAGAAAACATATTGTTGCTCGCCAACGGATATCATGTATTGTTTTCAGGCCTGTCCACCCATGTACTGCCTAGCAATGGACGCCCTATTACTGTCACAACTCAAGAATCCGGTCCCTGTTGCTTAAGCACTTCCTTAGGCAACGGTCTGTTTATGTTTCCTTGCGTAAGAAGTGCTAGCCGTCGACCAGCAATTGACGTTCTACATTCCGGCCTTCCTGGCGGCACGCCACAGTACTATTAAAATCGACGAAACTTCCAGTTTTGTACACTAAACCCTGGAACACGTTCAATTCTTAATGATTTAAAGATTCCTTAATCTCATACAAGTCCTTACCCTGTTGTAAGACAGGGCTTCCTGGAACATTGTTCTTTGTGGACGTTATTCATTTGGCAACAAAAACTATTTTAAAGCGGATATGACAACTATGCCATCTTATAATTAACTTAATATAGTCAAGTGCACATATAGAGCCGTTGTTCTTGTTCTCGAGTTCTGTAATTTTGTAGTAAAACCAGGAGTTTTCTCGCTTTCGGAATTTTCTCATACATTAGAAATTTTCATCGCATGCATTAGGCGTTGGCACTGTCTCATCCTCGTTTTGAATTCTCCACAGTCCTCTACTCTGCCTTCCCACATCTCTTCTCTTCTGTTTTTGATAAGTCATATTTCGTTTAAAAGCTTTTCTTCGGCCTGCTCCTTCCATTCCTGTTCTCTATTCTTTTGTTCCATTGAAGAAATTCCCAGTTCTGTCTTCAAATCTTCATTCCTTTTCTGCCAGAATTACTATGGTGCTTTTCATATCCTAATAATTTCATTTCACCTGTCTGTATTCTCGCCCAAGTTCACTGTTCAGAATTTACTGTCATATAAAAAATACCGGCAATAAGAACTTATCAGGAACTTAAAAATCCTTCCTGGCTTACGCTATCGTGAATCATGCTCGTGGATTATTCCACTTATAAGGACTTCTTTCTATATCCTTCGAACAATGAGAATAAAATATTAATATTCAGATCTGAGTTTGCGTTTCACTCCGTGCCGTCTGTGTGCAACGTCGGTTAATATTCTCTCTTTGTCGAACATAGACGGCATAAAGTGAAACCCAAAGTCAGATCTACACAGTTTAACAGGATGCTGCAATTTAATATTGTTAATATTCAGATAAGGGCCGCGCCATAGCTCAAACGGTTAGGCGCTGGCTTCCCACCGCGGCAGCCCGGGTTCGATCCCGGGTCTGGTCAAGTGTGATTTGTGGTGGACAAAATGGCGCTGGGGTAGGTTTTCTCCAAGTACTTCTGTTTCTTCTGCCAATCTTCATTCCACCAATTGCTCCACAATCACCCTCACTTATCATCTGGGGCTGGTACAATAGGCCAGAAGTGTCCGCAGTACAAGGGACTTAGTCCCACCCCACTAGCATTAAAAAAATATTCAGATAAAGGAACAAACTCAATATAGCAGAATATATATTGGGAAGCTAACAGTCGCTTAGCTAATCTGTAAATTCCTCGCTTTTTGCCATGTCCATCTGCCTTCTGTAAACTCATATCTAAATACAATAATGGAATTATTGATTCTGTCCTCTGTGACGAAATAGAACAGAGGACAGCAAATTCTTCTTTGCCATGATTCCTGGTGAGCAAAAATGGAACCTTCAGCAAAGGGACAGAATAACACTGCCAATTCGGTTTTGCACTTTCAGTTAAAAACAGGAAAGCATTCAGTAAAAGTAAATTGAAAAACGGCGGTAACGGGGAGGGAGGGGTATTATCGTTGTTACAACGAATGTAAAAAAATGTATTTTTAACGTAACGAGGTAGGCGTATTTTATAATACAACCGAGCCCTGTTCGTTATTTTTTCACGTGCCCTATTCTTTTGTTGTTGTTTAAATCTTCTTTTGTGTTGACAGTGTAGCGACTTTACAGCATGCTTTGTGACGTTTGTAATCAGCAGAAAATGGAAACGTAATGTGGGTGATATATGAGGTTTTCACGACAGTGAATTGGTCTTCTGCTGCCACAATCTTCCGGTTACAAGTCTAACATGAAGACGAAACTGACAGGGTTCACCGAAGTGTTGGGGAACCCCTATGAAGCTATAGGTTGTTTGCAACCAAAACACCACACCCTGTAGTATTTGTCAGACCGCTTCCAGGTAGATTCTTTTTTCTATACAAGACTTGGACCCGGTATAATTGATGCCAGGGCCCGGTACTGGGCAACGGCCGGGAGGTTGACAAACACTGCTCTATAGTATCACATGCCAGAAAACAAAAAAATTTTCAGCAGTCATTTCCGCTAGAAATTAATCTCATATCGTAAATTCTGTGAGACTCAGCGGTGACTGTATAGGGTATTCACTTCTGTTATGTAGTTTCATGTAGTGTGATAGATATTTACCGACGTTTCAGAAACACTTGCTGTCACGTATTGTCTCCTTTTTCAAGTTGGATGGTTCAAGTCTGAAAATGGAGGAAAGACACGTCGGTAGAGCTAAAATTTGCACTTTTTTCCTATCCATAAATACTCGTAGTACATAAAAATTACGAAATATTAAACTTTTCTAAAATGCTTCGCAAACTTATAGGAAGTAATCATTTTATATCTTGAAAACAAATTATATATTTTGATTCGATTTCTATAACTTGTTTAAAATAATTAAATAAATCCACATTTTAACTACTGGTTAGGGGCAAGACGGCCGAGGGTTCAGAGTTCGAGTGTCGGTAAGGGTAAGATTTTTTCTTTTCTGCACGTCGTTCAGGCCGACTCTGAGGCCCACCCAGCCTCCTATCCACCGGAAGGTCTTTTCCTTGGGTTAAAGCGGCCGGGTCGTAAAACTGACCACTCAGCTCCACCTAATGCTGATTTCAAGAATACGTGTTATCTTTATATTCTCTACCCTATATGTCTTCATGCCGGTCACGGTAGCCGAGCGGTCTAAGGCATGTACTGTCATGGCTCGCTTCGAAGCCGAGATCGTGGTTTCGAATCCCACTCAGGGCATGGATGTTTAGTTTGTGTGTGTGCGTTTTTCTGTGTTTGTGTACAGGTAGAGGCCTTGCGACGAGCTGATCACCCGCCCAAGGAGTCCTACCGAATGTGTAAGATCTAGATAAACCGAAAGTGAACGGAGAGTTCATGGAGGTAGGCCTAGGTCCACTGGGGCTGTAGTACCAAGGGGAAAAAATATGTCTTCATGGTGTATTGCTTAATTAGTTAAGCATAGAGACAACTTTACATTAAATATACGAGTATTTAGTAAATACACTCTTCACGATATAATTTATGTTCGTTTTCTATAGAATAATCTATATTCTTTAATTAACTGAGTTAGCTAAGTAAACATTCTCCATAATAGGTCCTTTTATGTCACTATGTTACTACATATGCATAGTCTTTCTTTAAATATGTTTCCTCTCTCTGTCTATGTTTTTTCTTGTACTGTGACTAATGAAAATTGACGCTAAGGCACACCAGGGTTCTGACAGCCTGCTATTGAGAACTCAAAACAATACAATGGAAGAAGACTGCCTCATCCGCCCCTGGCAAAGTCCACGAAGTACATGAAGGGAAGCAGATGTGTACTGAAACGCCCTTGCTGAATACTGGTCGAACATTTACTGTAATTAAACCGTTCTACGGAAGGTGACAGGAGAAGCTATACCACTCCTTCCCCTCACAGCGTAAAGATAAGGACTGACAGAGCAGTAGAGATGTTGGCTCTTTTCCAGGAGGCACAACTCCACTCTAGAACTAGATGGAATTGAAAGACCAGGGACATGGCCTTGCAGTCTAACCCCTAGGGAGATGGATGAGTCTCAGGGCCGTTCGGGACGTGATGATGGAAATTAAACTCCGTGCCTTTCGGGGATCAAACTCAAAATCTCTACGCATCCACCTTAGTCACTACGTTGCCTAGTCTGCCTCGATGTTGACCCTGACGGTCGTTCTTGGATACGTTAATCACTAGACCCAAAACACGATAGGTGAGGTAAAAGGTAAAGTTATCACTGTAACAGGCCGTGGAGGCCCATAGGGTTGTGAGACGTCGAAGCTCCCGCATTTTATCTAGACAGTCGGCTCACAGATGACAGTAAGCTTGTCAGCCCTAGGCGCCGGCCGCCCTTTAACCCCAAGAATATTCCTGGTACTCATTTCTGTTAGAGGCTGAGTCGACCCCAAGGCCATAGTGCGGCTGGAAGGATTAGGTCAGTTAAAAACGCCACTTGATCGGGACTCTAACCCGCGACTTTGTAGTTTAGTGCCTGAACCAGCTACGCTACTGCGTACCCTTATATATACAGTATTGATTTTTAAATATACTTACACGAATGTGATTATATCCACACATGCGGTTTTATCTTTTTCTCAATAATTTCTTTCCGAAACTACTATAAGTTTCATAAGCCACGAGCCGAGTAGTACATTGTACCTCAGGTATGGACGGAAAACATATTTTTTAATGTTATTGTTCTGAAATATATATTTTTTTCCATTTACTCCCAACTATATTGTGACGTAACGGCTGAAAGCCGAAATAGTAGAGCCAGAGCCATTACGTCCGTCGTTGAGCAACGGCTAAGTAAACACTAGTTTCCGTTACAACGGAAAGCAGCGAACTAGTCATTGTCAGATAACAAGTTGCTAAACACAACGTTCCCGTGACAACCAATAACAGAGGACAATTATCTTTTCGACGTGGTGCTTTCTGTGCGGGTCGTCTAGCAGTTATAAGAGCCGGTGGGAGTAGAGACCCAGAAATCGAAATCATCCCTTGTGGAGGCGGGGTCGAATACCTCCACCGTGACCCTGCGAGACGTAGGAGGCGACACAAAGGGAAGTCTCGAATCTGAGACGGTAAAATATGGTCGCGAGTCCCACGGGACTCAGACCCGATCGTGACTGCGCTGGCGAGGACCACCAGCAATTGTAAACGACAGACCCGTCCTCTCGTCAGAGAGAGCGCCCCACATCAACAAACCCGCAACTGTCTGACAGTAATAAAAATCGGGCCGTGAGCCCCAGATGGGTGCTTTATTCCAAGACAGACTGACCGACAGTCGGTCTTAACATAAGACTCGACTCGATCCAGAATTCGATAGACTAAAAACCAGTCCGAGATCAGATAGCAATGAGAGATTCTTCAGAGAGATCCGTCAGACAGACGTCGTTCAGAGGGAGTTCAATGTGAGATCTGTTATAATCAACTGTAATTGTAAAGAAGTGACCTTGAAGCGTATTCATGCATCATTGTGGAAGAGTGGAAGGGATATCGGTGGAAACGGTACGTTCAAGTGGGAATTGTCTAATATCCGGTTGAATTTTCATCAAATGTTTCACTACCTAAGGGATTATCGTCAGATACTACAGCGTTTCTTCTTTAAAGGTGACAAGAGTGAATACTGAGACTTCCAAAGATCAGAGGAATCCTGCCTTATATTAATCCCACTGCACTAAAATTGTCTCTTAGGGTATTCTTTCCATGTTACATTTATCAAGCATTCTCCTTTTAGGCCAGACTTTTATGTCTTCCTATTTTGTCCCTTGCTGAAGAAATCACAATAGGAGAGAAGGTTGGCTTTGTTTCTTACGTCTACCCGGTCCCCACGTCATACGAAGGAGAGTTTCAACCCATTGTTAAGCAGCCAGCATTCACACAATTTTTTTCCTGGCTTCTCAGGCATTTTCTATTTTTCCATTCTTAGGGCATAATTTTTGCCTTCAACCTTCTTCGTAAGATGGACTGCTTTTATTTGTTACAGTGTTACCTTTATCTTTCAACGTCTGAATATTATCATATAAAGACAAAATAATAATAGCGCAGAATATGATCGTCTTGGTTGTAATCTTTTTTAGTTCTCTAGAAGTGAATCGACGTTTCGAAAGAATATATCCCCTCCATTTTCAAGACTGTAGAGTAAGCTGATATCTTGCTTGTACTACTTTTCCACGTGATGATTCAAGCAGTAATGTTCACTCACTAACTCACGGAGCTGAATTCTTCTTGAGAAGCCGCCAGTTGTGCAGCTTCAAGCAGTAATGCTCACTGACTCACTCACTCACTCACGCACTCTTGGAGCTGAACCCTTCTTAAGAAGCCGCCAATTCTGCAGCATCAAGCAGTAATGCTCACTGACTCGCTGACTCACTCACCCACTCTTGGAGCTGAACCCTTCTTGAGAAGCCACCAATTCTGCAGCATCAAGCAGTAATGCTCACTGACTCGCTGACTCACTCACCCACTCTTGGAGCTGAACCCTTCTTAAGAAGCCGCCAATTCTGCAGCATCAAGCAGTAATGCTCACTGACTCGCTGACTCACTCACCCACTCTTGGAGCTGAACCCTTCTTAAGAAGCCGCCAATTCTGCAGCATCAAGCAGTAATGCTCACTGACTCGCTGACTCACTCACCCACTCTTGGAGCTGAACCCTTCTTAAGAAGCCGCCAATTCTGCAGCATCAAGCAGTAATGCTCACTGACTCGCTGACTCACTCACCCACTCTTGGAGCTGAACCCTTCTTAAGAAGCCGCCAATTCTGCAGCATCAAGCAGTAATGCTCACTGACTCGCTGACTCACTCACCCACTCTTGGAGCTGAACCCTTCTTAAGAAGCCGCCAATTCTGCAGCATCAAGCAGTAATGCTCACTGACTCGCTGACTCACTCACCCACTCTTGGAGCTGAACCCTTCTTAAGAAGCCGCCAATTCTGCAGCATCAAGCAGTAATGCTCACTGACTCGCTGACTCACTCACCCACTCTTGGAGCTGAACCCTTCTTAAGAAGCCGCCAATTCTGCAGCATCAAGCAGTAATTCTTCTGTGGTGAATTCGGAAAGTGCTCCATTAAAATTCTCGGGTGCTACACCCAGTAACCTGATTGAGGTTCTCCACGGTTTTACTTTTCCAGTTAAATTTGAGCTCAGTGCCACAAATCCGGCCGCAGCCGCCTTATCTACATCCCTTCACTTTCCATTACTCGTCCTCGCAAACGACATTAAGCCACTGAGAGACCGCGCCGTAGCTCAAGCGGTTAGTCGCTGGCTTCCCACCTCGGCGGCCCGGGTTCGATCCCGGGGTCTGGTCAAGTGGGATTTGTGGTGGAGATAGTGGCGCTGTGGTGGGTTTTCTCCGAGTACTTCAGCTTCCCCTGCCAATCTTAATTCCACCAAATTGTCCATGATCATAATCACCGCGGCCGGTACAATAGGCCAATCAGTGGGCGCCATACCGAGTGGACCCAGTTGCACTTCACCCCCCACTAAGCGAATTAAGCTATTGAGTGTGTTGTTTAATAAATCCTATCTAAATAAGTATATATATTCTTGCCGTCTCTGTGCAACGTCCTCTAATGTTAACCGATGTTATACATAGACGACAAAAAGTGGAAGGCAAGGTCAAAGGGAATCCTACCTTCTGTGAAAAGTAATTAGGGAACTGAATAAGAGGCCTGGGCCCAGAATGGGGTGGAAGAGCCACTGAAAAATACTCGTATATTGGAAACATTCACAAATAATATACTTCTGGATTAAGACATCTATTTTCATGCTAAAACAGCAGTTTATGTCAAAATGCGAAGTTATTTACGTAAACTGCTGTCAAAGCAGTAAGTGCTACATTTTCTGCTTTCTCTTATCGCTCTTGTATAAACATTAAATATAACAGTGAGATCACCGGAGGTAGACGGGCTCGCCGCAGTACCGTGAGCCAACCACTGGCGGGTTTTGCACGTGAGTGCTAAGCAAGTTTGAGAAATACAAAGGCGCATTGTAATGTCGATTGCTCGGGATATTACGGGTAACGCATCATAATCACTCTCTCATATATCTGAGCCCTTCTTGAGAAGCAGCCAATTGTGCTACTACTCAAGAACTCCCCAGCATTTTTGGGAACACGAAGGTCATTACCATGTTCACAAGAGTCCTCCACTGGTCCCTATCCTGAGCCAGATCAATCCAAACTATACCATCCCATCCTATCTCTCTTAGATCCATTTTAATAATGTGCACATACATGATGTATGATATAGATGTATGTGGGAATCATGTTTTATCCAGTTACTGTAACCAACGCATTTCCGCCTGTGTGGTAGCCAAGTTCATGGTACAGGAGACACCTGAAAATTGCGTTACTCAACAGGTGTACGAATTGAAAGTTTCTGTGCGTCAGAGCTTTGGTGACAGGATTTCGAATATGTCACGTCTGGCCAGAAAGTTACATCCAGCCAATATTTACCGTCCCCACACGTATTACCTTCCTGTTAATAATATCCCCTATGCGTGAGCAGATTTCCTCAACTGTGATTTCGCAACCAACGTCATGTGTTGTATGTTTCCTCGTCTCTTTCACATGTGCTGCGTGTAACGTGAAACTCAACTTCCGCGAATTAATATCACTCAACATCGGGTAAGGGGCAAAGGGTGTTAAGCGTCTCGTTTCTGATATTAAATTAATTTACCTTCTAATGGAGGCACGCGGTAGCGTAGTTACATGAGGCACTATGCTACGAGTTGGAAGGTCGCGGGTTCGATTCCCGATGAGGTTATTGAATTTTTTCAATTTACCTAATCCCTCCAGCCGCACCATGGCCCTGGGGTCGACTCAGCCTCTAACAGAAATGAGTATCAGGAATCTTCCTGGGGAGTAAAGTGCGGCCGGTACTTAAGGCTGACAAACTTACCTGCATCTATGAGCAGATTGCCTAGAAAATGTGGGACCCTCAACGTCTCACAACCCTGTGAACCTTCACGGCCTGTTACATGTTTAATTCACTATTTAATGTCATCGAGTCGGAAATCATTTGTGCGAAACGAGGGCATTTAATTTCTCTTATGAGTTGAGTTGAGTTGAGTTGTGCAAAATAACCAAAACCTGTTAAATACGTGTATTGTCACTTGAAGCGGTTGGCTTGACGAGTAGTAATGGGTTCTGGATTATGTGAATAGATTCATTAGACATTCACAAATCATAAGTACAAATAATTATAACACTCCAAAGATTACTATAATATAACACATAAAATAAATTGTTCAATGTCTGCTTGTTTGTTCGTTGCTTGGTAACGAATTTTATCTGGTTAACACTTCAACTACGAAAGACTTTCTGACTGACCTGAACGTCTGCCTATCGAATGAATGAATGGACTCCTCAGGTCATTATATAGACTAGCTCGTATCCATAGAAATTATTGTCACGAAAACGTGCTCATTGAAACGTTCGCTACCAAGCAACCGAAGTTCCATTGTTGACTGCGTTACGTCGGGAATATGGTTACCTAGCAACGGGTTTTTTCTGGTTCCATAGGTTAATGCTTGGTCTCTGACATTAAGGTAGGAACATAGGATGAGGGTGTTTGAGAACAATGTGTTGAGGAGAATATTTCGACCGAAGAGGGATAAAGTGACAGGAGGTTGGAGAAAACTGCATAATGAGGAGCTT